>NC_045768.1:66235059-66538184 GCF_008692025.1 Phocoena sinus
TGGAAAAGGAAGAGGCACGGGCAAGACAGAGAAACACCACTCCTTCAAGAATGGTCGACGTGTTGTACGGCTTTGGAACTCGCCTTGCTTACCTTCAGTTTCTAGTATTTGCTTCTGAAGACAGACATATCTTGATGAAAATGTGACCAAAAAATTAAAAAAAAATAATCACAAAACCAGCTCCCCTTAATTTTCTTAACAAACCAGGACTTTAAAACCTACAAGCAGCAGTCAAGGCCATCTCACCGTGATAGACAGTCAGTTATTTAAAAATCTCAGACCAACATTTTTTCCAAAAAGACGGGGCTTATTCCTATATTATTATCTTGATCAGTTAGGTAAGCATCTTATCTTTACAGCTTTAATTGTGTGCGCTTATCTCCCCAACTCAAAGAAACAAAAATGTTGCATGCATGATTTGCCTGTAGTTCCAAACATCCTGAAAAACTAAGGCCTTCATTAGGAGACATTTGATATATCTAGACTGTTTCCTTATAACCCTAAAATAATGAAATTTATAAAATATTTAGGGAGAAAAGATAAATATTATATATTTTCATTTCAGCTTTAACATGATAGAATTTCCCTTTTTTAAACCAAAAAGCTAATATATTTATTTCTTTCTATCAGAATCCTGACTTAAGATGTACTTTCCCTTAAGTGCTCCCCAAAAGGCAGGCAACTCCAGAGTAGACTTGGAAAGAAACTTCCTTTAGCTCCTCCTCTAGAACTGACGCCCAGAACAAAGAGGTGACTCTGCTTTTTGGTGGGGGGTATGGTGTCCCCCTATTTGAACTTCTTAGCACGTATTTCTGTAGGTGATCAGAAAGTATTGTTCTCCTCAGAAAAAGCTTTGGGTCGGCACCTGCGTCCTTCCATATCCTGCAAACAGATGACAGGAGTGTCTGGCAGAAAAGAAAGAAAAAAACCAGCTGCATCTGGCTCATTACCCTGTAAGGCAGTGCGTTTCATTGTTTCATGGCTCTGACTGCTATGCTTCTTTCCCTCTACCAAGCTGAAATCTGCCTTCCTGTAAATTCCGGTCCTCTGAGGCATCGAGCGAGTCTGTGTGCTTCCCGGTCCACGTGTAAACCCTTACAGATGGGGAGGAGGTGTTACTCTGGCAGGCTCTTCTCCGGACCAGTCACTGTCAGTGTCTTCAACTGATCCGCCAACGGTTTGTCTGCAGACCTTTCACCACCCTGGTCACTCCCGGTGGTCGCACTTCGATTGCTCAGTGCTCTTCATGCAATGTGATACCCAGAATTAAGTGCGAGATTCCGGGTGTGGTCTGAGCAACACAGAGAAGGGGATCTGTTACAACGTCACCATAGCTCCGTAGTTAAGGAGCAAATGTACTTTTTCTTTAAAAGGCACATGACACGGGGAATAGAGCCAATATTTTATAAAAACAGTAAATGGAAAGTAACCTTTAAAAGTTGTATAAAATTAAAAAAAAATCCAAACCAGCAAAAAAAAAAAAGACACATGACATAAATGACACAGAATACAAATGTTTTCAACTTAATACTTAAACTCTGTGCGGTGATAAAAGGCTGCCTTTTCTTCGGCAGCATCTATAACCTCATTTCTGCTCTTCCTCTTCAACGAACAGTGTTAGCGCAACACAGAATATTCGTCCTAAAGACATCTTCTAACACAGCATACAAGATGAAAGGGCTGTTAGATGTAATAAGTATAGATCATCTAATGTACAGATGCTTATTAGCTTCAGAAGATGTGACCTCTACATTAACCATAAAGCTCCTGGCCAACTCTGCTAGGTTAGAGAGGAATGTCATTGTGTAAGAGTATCATTAAATTGAAATAACTATTTTGTGGTTCCCTGCATTCTCAGCTCCTTCTCAAAGATCTTCCAGTTCTGTCTAAGGAAAAGCGGCATGGCACTGATATTAAGCAGATGACCAAAATGCAAATGGGAATCCAATTCACACACACACACACACACACACACACACACACACACCACAAAAGAACTCAAAAAAAAAAAAAAAAAAAAAAGAAAAAGTTGGTGGTTGGAAAATCTATCTCCCAGTTAGACTGGAACGGGATTTCACAGGGTGTGTTTCTGTGTGTGTGCCACACCACTGGGACTGCCATCTATCATCACGCCAAATAACACAGGGCCTGGGGAAAGGTTTCAAGCTTTGGGGAGGTTGATTTTCCCTTCGGTGATTGAGAAGCAATGGTGGAAGAGTCTCCCCCACCAATATTTTATTGCTACAATTTTCAAACATATAGAAAGGCTGAAAGACTAGAACAGTGAGCATCCATATATCCACCACCTAAATTCTACAATTATCATTTTATTATATTCGCTTGTAAGGATCATTTTTATGTATCATTGATCAGCATGAGACAACAGTCATATAATTTACAATTTCAGGGGAAAAAAATTCCTGATATCACCAGGTCAGTACTCATTTTTAAAGTATAAACATTTCAAATGCTTAATTTAGACGAGTATAATCTTACTTGCCTTTGAGCTCTAAATTCTTTCTTTATGTACTCCTCGTAGAATATCTGTTAGGTTATTTATCTGTTTATTTTAACAGTTCAGCAGAAAGATAGTAAAATGTTATCTGTAATAGCTTAACCTTTGGAAGAATACTTACCTTTGACAGTTTACAAATATTTCTAAAAATTTGAAAATGACTTGCAAGCCGCTTGTGATCTCTCATTGGTCAGCTTAAGTTATTATCACAATAACAGCCACAAAATAATTATAACAGCTAATACTCCTACATTATTTGCTATGTGGCAGGTATCAGTCTAAGTGCTTTGCATATTTGAGCTCATTCAATCCATGTTATACCTTCATTCAATACATACTGTTAATATCATCAGCACCATTTTAAGGGTATGAAAGACAAGGCACAAAGAGCCACAGAGCTCTTAAGTGGCAGAGGTGGGATTCAAACTCCAGTAACCTACCCTGCAGACTTTGACCAACCAATCCACCGCACTGCCTCTCTATCAAACAAGAGAACTCCATGCCGGACAGAAAACTCATACTTCTGTTAGTACCATCACTGATGTTCCTGCCAACTTAGCAACTGATTGGTTGTTTTCAGTTGGGAAATTGAACCAGTGCTAGATTTCAATGCATCTTTTTTGAAATCAATAAATGAAATAAATATTATAACCAAAATGGGCCTTGTACATGCTTCCAAGTAAAAAAAATACATGTACAAGGCCCACTTTGGGTATAATATATTTGGAACAGAAAGTAAATATTTTACACTGAAAATGAAATCCATGCCTACACACCTACACACATAGCACAATACGTAAAGAACATGTGTGATCTTGAACAAGTTAACTTCTCTGAGTCTGTGTTATCATTGACAAAATGGGGGTAATAATGTAACAGTAGGACCAACTTCACGGGATCACGATGAGTTATATAGGATAATCAGAGTTCCAAAGTGCCTGTAATAATATAATAAGCACTCAATAAACACGTGTAAAACACTTAGCACAATGTGGCACACTGTAGGCACCAAAAAGTGTTGTCAATCATAATAATGATAATGATACAAGATCGACACACGTCAATAAAAATTAATATTTACTAACACCACGAGGGGAGCCATAATTTTGCTTTAATGTTGCCAAAAGAATAATTTTAATCTTGACCAAACACAGCCTTCCAGGAGATGGCATCTTAAAGGATATATCTGATTAATTCAAGATAACTAAATAGTACTATAGCAGATTTAGCAGAACTGTTTAACTTATCAACAAATCAAATTGGTATCAGCACAAGGTCCCTGCTGGCTATCGTATGTCAATCCAATAGTGTTAGCAAACATTTTAAAAGTACTCTAAATATTTCAGCTAGGGAGAGTCAAACCAAGAGGGGGAAAACTCTCCTCTTCCATTGAATGACACAAGAAGAAATTATGGTCTCTATTTTAATAGTTTAAATTATAAGCTGCCACTGAGGAAAATAACTGTAAAAACTGACTGACTCTATGGCTCTCAGTTTTGAAAGGGTGATGAAATGTGAAATGTTCCTGGTTGTTAAACTCCATGGCCTACAGATAACTTACAAATCTGTTACCTCTAACCCTAACATTATCAGGCAAAACTAGGATGTCAAGAATCAAGAAGATTCATTCCCGTTTGTACTTTCAATTTATATAAATAAACTCAGAGGAGTCGCCCACTATAGCATTAAAAATCCAGGACCCTTGGGGCCAGACTGGGTTTCCAAGAACACCGATGGGGTCGCTGGACCCACACGTGGCTTTAAGTGAAAAGTCATGCAAAGGTCCAGGGGCTTTCCTTGGCCAGCTCATCAGTTCAATCAGGTGTTACTAAAATCCCAACCATCCATCTGACCGGACCATTTAGGTTTTGCAGGTCCAAATGGCAATTTGCTGTACATTTTCGATTACCGTATATTTTCTCCACCATGCCTAACAGCATGTAAAACAAAAACGTACCATTTTGTATACACAAAGGCACTTATCAGGGCTCAGTGGCTCTCAGCACCATGCACTTTGAAAGGATTGATGATGGTGTGGTAGGAATGGGACAGGAAATGGACATCTGTGTTTTCCCCTGTTAATAGCATAATGCAACTATATTGCTAGAAAGAAAGAAAGAAAGAAAAAAATAGGATGTTTTCAACCACCTTGCACCGCTGAAAAAGACACTGGCTACTGAAGTGAGAGACCTGTGTCCTGGCCTAAGTACCTCAAGGTATTTCTCTTCCTTAGGTCATACTGTTCCCTTCATTTCCATTATTTTACTGCCCTCAAATTACATGAATCTGCATGGTTTCCTCAGATACAAAACTCCAATACTCTGAAGTGATGCGTTTTGGGCTGCAAGTGGGCAACCCAGCCCTTGAACAGATGCTCAACAAGACCATATCTGGCTTCCTAAAATTTCAGTGAAACATATCTAACAATAATTAGCAAAGGCTATATGGTGCATATGGTATATACCATGAAATATGGAGCTGTAAGTCCCCAGAGATGAAAATATGAACTTGACACCCACAGCAGGTATAGTAAATTCTATTGCTGCTGAAGGGTCAGGAACTTTGAAAAGTCTTTGCTTTAACCCAAATCTCAGCAAATACACAGGCATGTAGGTATATATATTTTGAGGGACACTCATTTCTACAATAACAAAAGAAGAGTGGGGTAAAAGGCAAACTGTCTTTGTATAATATTTGTTGAAGAATGGTCCCTGGGTTTCCCTGGTGGCGCAGTGGTTGAGAGTCCGCCTGCCGAGGCGGGGGACGCGGTTTCACGCCCCGGTCCGGGAAGGTCCCACATGCCGCGGAGCGGCTGGGCCCGTGAGCCATGGCCGCTGAGCCTGTGCGTCCGGAGCCTGTGCTCCGCAACGGGAGCGGCCACAACAGTGAGAGGCCCCGCGTACCACAAAAAAAAAAAAAAAAAGATTGATCCCTGAGCAAGACAACTCATAAGACAACCAGACACGGTATCACTGGCTTTCAGTTTCTGAGTTCTCGTCTTCAAGCACAACCGCACCCTAAAGCTTACTTCTGACCCACCCAGACAAACTACAATGTAGGCTCCCCCTCTGCATATAGTGGGCGCTGCGCACAGGGACTGATAAAGAGATAAAGACAGAGTGAGAAATATACCTGCAACTCCACCTCCCTTCTGACAATTCTTTTATTCCTCCCGGCTCTCCTGGGAGAGAGGGGCTGTAATGAACTTACTCGACACCACGCCTTCTTTTGCCTCACAAGTATCCTTTGCACTCAGGCACCTCCTCCTAACTCCTATCTCCTGCTCTTGTTAAATTTGGAACAGTACATACCATTTTACACCTCACAGCTCAGGAAAGGCAGCACGGTAGCTGGGGTATGGATGTGACAGAATGTTTTTATTCCACCCCTGAAAAAAAGCTCCCTGCTTTTGACACACTGGAAAATGTACAGCTAGAAAGTGCTGGAGGCGAAGATGCCACCCCAGCCTTACATCTGTCTGCTTTCATTTGTCTACAACTGTGCTTATAGATAAAACAAGCTTTCCAGATGTCATCACAAGCAGGACTCATATGCTGACTTCTCTGAGACACCATTGTTGGCTGCCAGCATAACAGAGCTGTAAAACTAAAATATTTAAACTCTGAGCCACTCAACACAACTTTGAATGTCACACAGGATCTTATTCCAGGATTAATTAACGTACACCCCAATAAAATAATCACGTGTTAAAAACAGAGCTGGCTGGCGTGCAAGTGGATCTAATTTTCTTCTTTCCCACTGTGCTAATGGCATACAACTGCACCGTGAAGAAATTCCTGAAAGTGAGCACTTCCTTCTACATGTGCACACCCTTTCAAGCCCTTGAGTTCCAGGTGCTGTATCTCGAGGACCGATACGTTCTCATTGCTTCAAACAGACACGATGAACCTAAGATGAACAAAAGCAATATGCCAGGCACAGACTAAAAAGACATTTCCACTGTGAGAGGGGAAGGCCAATGACAAGTGATGGGGATATTACTAAGAGGCATTGTTACGTGCACGCACATGTGAAGCTTGGCTCCAGGCAACCTGGTATCACGGTGCTGCTTGAGTGTTTGTTTGTCTGAGAACACAACATCCCTGTGGTTATAATTACAACCACTGTACCAAAGAGGACTGAGGTGGTTTCATAACATCCCTCAACAAAGAAGAACTCATTGCTCCCGAGCCTCCTGAAAAATTCCTCAAACGCACACATGTGGTATTTCTGATTTCCTTTTTTTTTTTCTGAAACTACATAATAATTTTGTTTTCATTGAGAAGAGTTCCAGCGAGCTCAGACTCGGTCTGAATGACTTATTCCTGGTAACACCTAATATAGGTGTTCTGAGCTGGAAAAAGCAGCCGATTCACGGTTGGGTATGTGAAACCTCTACATACCTCCCTCTAACTGGGCTTTTCCTCCTGCTCTGGTTCATCTTGTCTAGCCAAGTTTGTGTGTGTGTCAACTTGGGTGAGGAATGCTCGTTAAGCATCTGTTACTCAAAAACCCGTTTGTAGGTCATTCTGGATGCAGAGGCCAAATCGATCTCCAAGGCACAAGCCTTCTGCAGTTTCTGCATAATTTGACAAGAGACCAACTTTGCATGAACCCAGTCAAGGCATCATGTAGGTGTGTCAGGGCCGGTCCTACACCCCAATGGGCTCATCCCATGTAGTGGGAGCTTACAAAAAAAAAAAAAAAAAAAGCATGTTCCATGAAATCCCGAATTTACCCCATCCCCTACTCGCACACAGCAGCAGAACAAAACATTTACTTGCGATGGCTTTCCAGGGAGACCACTGATTGAGAGGGAAAAGGAGAGAGTTATTTTGCTTTCCCACCATCTTGAATGTTCCCATCTTCTCTTGAGCTGATCTAGTTTAAACCCTCTGAAAATATATCAGCCCAAAGCACTCAAGATTTCCCTAAAGGCCCCAGTAGGCTTCCTGCTTTGTGTGTTTCCACTCCTGTGCTGGAGGCTAATGTGTTTTATGGATGTTTGTTTTAATGCAAAGAACTTCACTAAGTCACAGCAACCTGCCCTAGTGATTCATCTACTTTGGAGGATCCTGGCCTCTTCTGCTGCTCCTATTTCAGCCTGGGAGGAAGAGAGGAGGGCAAAAATAAAGCCCTGAGTGTTGGATTTCAGTCCCTTATAAGTGTTAGGACAGCAGCGATACTTCCGTCCTAACACTTAGAAGGTAACAATAATAACATCATTCCTGGCTTTGTAGTTCCCCCTTCATTTGAGGTTGGGGTACCTTTCTAGCTTGGGGCAGGAAGAGTCAGTGCTGAAGCCCATCCTGCACTTGATCTTAATTTCCCCACACCCAAATCAATATATACCCATTTTACTGCCCTGCCAGGACTAAAGTTGGACAGTGTTACGTGAAGGAGTCTCTTCATAAAGTTAATTTGAGTGATGCTTCCCTAATCGAGCCCTAATTATCAGCTCTTTGGCAAAAGTATATTCCCACAAACATTTAATGATACATCAGGGTCTGGAATACTTGACCTAAAATTTACTTCCTGCTCCTTAAACCTCTCCTGGGTTTCTAGAGGAAGTACAAATATTAAACAGGAGCAATGTGAGAAGTTCACGTTCATCTTTAATCTCATCTGTGCTTTTAAAATCCACTAGGGAATTCAGAAGTGACACCTTCCACACTCCCCTTTTACAGATGAGAAAAAAGATGGGTGACTCAGTTACCTGTTTGTCTAAGGGCAAGAAGGGGAGCCTGGGGCTGAGCTGGGGGTGCACCAGTGGACTTGAAGACCAGGTGGGTCTACTGTCCTTGCCCAGCTCCAGACCAGAGGATGTAATAACAGCAAGAAGTCTGCCAGCCAGGAGAGAGCCTGTTCTGAAGAATGAAACCTAACAGGTTACTCTCAGGTCTGTATTTGAATACAACTGCATTTAAAAATAACCCAATTTAACAATTCACGAGTTCTGATATATGTTTTATAAAAATGTGTGAGAGACCTAAAAGCCACGGAGAGCCATAACTTTGAGCTGCCTCATTTGTTTCTCTTTTATTACAGTCCTGCACGGTGGCCACAAGACCTGCACTGAAAAGAGAACATTAAATCTTTATCCTTAACTGTTTTAGCAGAACGATATTAATAGTTGAATATTATTTTGTCTGACTGATATCATTCAATAAGACCAAAGAGAGCACTGAACCCCACCCTCATCCTAGGATAAAAAAGTGATGCCCTGTCTCCAGAAACAATACTTCATCACTCTTGAGGCTCCAAGAACATTTCTACTGCCGTATAAGCCCCAAAGCCGAAAACCTAAGTGAAGGTGGTTATTCAGAAATAAAGCATTTCTCTGGGCCTTCCCTGGCAGGGAAAGCAGCTGTGTGAAACGATCTCGCTCCTCCTGGCGTGCCTGTTTGGTCTTTCCTCATCCAGGACCAGTGTGGACACATGAGCAAACCACCAGAAAACCATTTTGTTCCACGGATGTTTTATAGCACAGGTGGAGAAACAGGACAAGACTTGAGTTTAGAAGAGAGAGTTCAATACAGGAAAGTACTTAGACAGCAGTGTGATTCTATCCAGCAAAACCCAATACTACTGTTTATGGCTCTATCTTTGGCTCTGTCTTTGTCCTACCAAAGCACACACCCCACGTGGTACAGAAAAGCACGATTTCCCCTTTACTTATATTTCCCTGTGTGTCACTACAAACAATTTCAGTAAGGTTAGCCCCAAACCATAACAATGGCCTTTTCTTTGAAAGCCTTCTAATTTTCTATTAAATTCACAAGGGTTGTTTTTCCCCCAACCTATACTATATCTTGATGTTCCAAATAAGATAAATAATAAAATATTAACAACCATTAAGTTAGGAAGCCTGTTCTCCACTCGAGATATCTCTTTTTAAATAATCAAACAAATGACAACAGTACTAATAGCCAAATGGGGTTTATATAACGCTAACACGCCTACACTTAGGAGACTAACTGAAAAGTTACACTGAACCTAGTTTGAACTCACATAAATAAGCAACTTTGTGGAAATAGTCAGTGTTTCTGCACGACAGCTACTGAGTCAAGTATTTTAGCGGGGAACAAAATTTTTTCTAATTGGCAAATAAATGGTTCTATCTGGAGATCTTTTCATGCACGGAAATGTGGATTCAGGGCTTAGCCTGCAAATACTTCAAATTAAGTGTGCTGCCTTACATACTGTATTGACTATAAGTTGCCATTAAAAAAATACTATTGTGGAAGCATTTATGAAACATTTGAATCCTAATTCCTATCATTCAGTTAGCCTTACTCACTAGCTAATCAAGGAGCAAAGGTTAAAGTCAAACTAGCTCAAAACCAAAAGCAATTTTAAAAGATAAAGTCCTGAACAGGGATAAAAGCCTTCATTTTTAGCAAAACAAACAAACAAAAAAACCAAAGCCAGAACTGAGCTGATTGGCTTGATCTAGTCAAAATCACAAGCAAAAAATTTTAGGAATCACAAAATCATTGATACCATGTTTTAGTCATTGCTAATTACCCTCTTTCCAAAATGTTTAGTAAGCCCAATTCAGTATAAACCTTCACACTAAAACAATGGGATTAAAAACTAACATATGAGTTTTCTAAGCCAATGCTGTCAAATAGAATATGTGACCCACAGATGTCATTTTAAGTTTTCAAGTGACAATAAGAAAGTAAAAAGAGGTAAAATTAGCTTTAATTTTAATAACATTTTATTTAACCCAACTGTCCACACTAATGTCAGTCCAACATATAATCAATATAAAAATTCTATTTTACAATTGGTTTTTGTACTAAATCTTGAAAATCTGGTCAGTTTTTTACTGTTATTTCACATCTCAATTTGGTATACAATACTTGAAATGTGGCTATACAACTATGAAAATCTATTTTACATTTTATTTAAGTTTCAATAGACACGTACTTATCGGCTACAATTAGACAGCATAGGTCTATAGTTTAATAACTCTAATTCATTTTGCATTAAAATAAAAACTCTTAACATACAGCAAAAGCCTAGGACTAGAGAAGTCTTTTTAAAAAGGCAAAATACAAAGCATCAAACATTGCTGGCCTGAGGGTAGGAGGGCCGAGTTGAAATGCTGTATATGCAAATATGATCCATGGTTTACATAAATGCGTTTCTGACACTTTTCACTTTCCATGCACACGTGTGGTGATGTGTGATTTAGCATCCTAAGGAGAAAAACATATCACCCATCTTCAAAGGCTCTCTCGGCTGATACTTTGTTACATGCCTTTCTCCTCCCCAAAGGCTAACTCCGTGGCACCTTTGAAGTACTTTAAAAAGGAAACTTCATGAGTGATTTGAGTGTTACATAAGGGCGGGGGGGCGGGGGGGGGGGCTGAAAAGTTTCCTTCCCTCTAAAAACTCAGATCCCTCCATATGTTCAGGTGATTCGAAAGAATGTCATTTAACAGAACTTGAGAAGACAGCAGAACTTACTGCTCAGAAAGCCCGGTGGTGGAATCAGAGCCCTTGAGTGTCTGCAACTGATAATTTATGTGAACTGGATTGAGTTATTAAGCTTCCTAATGCCTGCTTCATTAACTATACTATTTATCCCTCTCTTGAAAGAGTTATAAGAAAATAAAGAGGCAAATCTTTCTATTCTTCCAATGACACCCAGATTCAAATGTTTAATATCTAATTCAAATATTATCCCTCCAAGTCAGAGGCTCTTTGCCCTGTTATCAGAGTGAAATCTCACCTTCCCCTAAACTCTCATCTAAGTATAATACACATCTTCTTTAGAACAAATTTTAGCAACCATTTAATGTTAGGCGTATGAGTGTGTGTATTGAAGAACATATCTCTTCTGTTACACTGGGAGTACCTAGAGGGCAGGGACCAGGGCGTAGTCATTCTTACGCCTCCCAACTCAGGTGCTCAGCGCACATGCTAGACTGAAAGAGCTCTGGGCTCGCTGAAGAAGAGAACACACAAAGAGAGAAAAATTTAAGAGCGGGTCCCAACTCTCATGGGGCTTGTTCTCAAACTGGAGATAAATACAAGGAGATAACACAAGATGCAACACACCTGGTTCAGTGTCAGAACCAGTGGTCCCTAACCTCCAGGAGCTCACCATCTAGTGGAGGACTCCTTGGAAGAAAAAGTCAAGAGAGATCTTTTAAGACTTGAATAAGCAGAATATAAGAGCTAAGATCCTACAGGCCAGACAGCTCCATATGAGCAGAGGCACGGAATTGAAGTACATGTCTGGATGACCAAGAGAAATGGGCAGTCACATGGCTGCAGCCATGTTCCCACAGGGTATAAAAGAGGAGAAACTTGACACATGATATGAGAATGGGGCCATGTTATGAATGGCACAGAGAGCTGAGACACATATTCTTTATTTCATGTTGCAGTTAGTGAAAAGCCACTGAGAATTCTGAGTAGCAAGTGGAATGATGAAAGTGGGATTTAAGGAAGAAGGATCTGGCCACAGCTTCCAGGATGCACAGGGCTGGAGGCAAAGGGGAAAATCAAATCCATTTCAGTAATATATTCAGCAGGTGGTTAAGGGTCTCATCAAGGGGGGTGGCCATTCAAATAGAGAGGAAGATACATTTCCAAGAAATGGACATAAGAGGAACAAAGGTAAGAACCAAACATTTTTCTCTGATTATACTGAATACCTTGTAAGTTCGGGAAATGACAGTGATTCTAAGAGAGACTGGGAAATTGGAATAAGGCTTAAGAAAGAAGACAATGTAGAAAGATAGATCAATGGAACAGGATAGAAAGCCCAGAGATAAACCCACGCACATATGGTCACCTTATCTTTGATAAAGGAGGCAGGAATGTACAGTGGAGAAAGGACAGCCTCTTCAATAAGTGGTGCTGGGAAAACTGGACAGGTACATGTAAAAGTGTGAGATTAGATCACTCCCTAACACCATACACAAAAATAAGCTCAAAATGGATTAAAGACCTAAATGTAAGGCCAGAAACTATCAAACTCTTAGAGGAAAACATAGGCAGAACACTCTATGACATAAATCACAGCAGGATCCTTTTTGACCCACCTCCTAGAGAAATGGAAATAAAAACAAAAATAAACAAACGGGACCTAATGAAACTTCAAAGCTTTTGCACAGCAAAGGAAACCATAAACAAGACCAAAAGACAACCCTCAGAATGGTAGAAAATATTTGCAAATGAAGCAACTGACAAAGAATTAATTTCCAAAATTTATAAGCAGCTCATGCAGCTCAATAACAAAAAAACAAACAACCCAATCCAAAAATGGGCAGAAGACCTAAATAGACATTTCTCCAAAGAAGATATACAGACTGCCAACAAACACATGAAAGAATGCTCAACATCATTAATCATTAGAGAAATGCAAATCAAAACTACAATGAGATATCATCTCACACCAGTCAGAATGGCCATCATCAAAAAATCTAGAAACAATAAATGCTGGAGAGGGTGTAGAGAAAAGGGAACACTCTTGCACTGCTGGTGGGAATGTGAATTGGTACAGCCACTATGGAGAACAGCATGGAGGTTCCTTAAAAAACTACAAATAGGGGCTTCCCTGGTGGCGCAGTAGTTGCGAGTCCGCCTGCCGATGCAAGGGACGTGGGTTTGTGCCCCGGTCTGGGAGGATCCCGCATGCTGTGGAGTGGCTGGGCCCGTGAGCCACGGCCGCTGAGCCTGTGCGTCCGGAGCCTGTGCTCCGCAACAGGAGAGGCCACAGCAGTGAGAGGCCCGCGTACAGCAAAAAAAAAAAAAAAAAACCAAAACACTACAAAAAGAACTATCATATGACCCAGCAATCCCACTACTGGGCATATACCCTGAGAAAACCATAATTCAAAAAGAGTCATGTACCAAAATGTTCATTGCAGCTCTATTTACAATAGCCCGGAGATGGAAACAACCTAAGTGTCCATCATCGGTTGAATGGATAAAGAAGATGTGGCACATATATACAATGGAATATTACTCAGCCATAAAAAGAAATGAAATTAAGCTATTTGTAATGAGGTGGATAGACCTAGAGTCTGTCATACAGAGTGAAGTAAGTCAGAAAGAGAAAGACAAACACCGTATGCTAACACATATATATGGAATTTAAGGAAAAAAATGTCATGAAGAACCTAGGGGTAAGACAGGAATAAAGACACAGACCTACTAGAGAATGGACTTGAGGATATGGGGAGGAGGAAGGGTAAGCTGTGACAAAGCGAGAGAGAGGCATGGACATATATACACTACCAAACTTAAGGTCGATAGCTAGTGGGAAGCAGCAGCATAGCACAGGGAGAGCAGCTCGGTGCTTTGTGACCGCCTGGAGGGGTGGGATACAGAGGGTGGGATGGGGGGGAGACGCAAGAGGGAAGAGATATGGGAACATATATGTATATGTATAACTGATTCACTTTGTTATAAAGCAGAAACTAACACACCCTTGTAAAGCAATTATACTCCAATAAAGATGTAAAAAAGAAAGAAGACAATGAACTTCACTTGGGCCATATGAAAATGAAAGAGATGGTAGTCAAGGTAGCAGCTAAAGATATACATTTTAACTTTAATAACTTTTCACTTGCTACACATCCATGTATGTATGCATGCATGTACACACACATGCACGCAAGTGTAAAGGGTGTATTAGTAGTCTCTTAGAGATATTTTCACTGCAGTTGAAGTCTCCTATCTTTTCAGTTATACAGAAACAGGAACAAAGAAAATCTTATGACTACATGTGTGCTTATGCTACCAGATTCATCAATATCACTATTACTTCTATAAAATATATCGATAGGCACAGCATGCTAAATGAACAAAACTCGTAAACTACACTCTAGTGTGCCCATGCATTTGTTTTTACTGACTTGTTTACTACAGTCAGTTAGTTGTTTGTTTCAGATCTGACTGTAAGTTTCATCTATAAATACAGTTTTATAATTTAATGAAATACTATAAAAATCAATGAAATATGATTGTAAAAGAAGAAGTTCATTCTACAGAAACTAAGTTGAATGTTTTGGAAAGTCTTGACAAGGATGGGCCACTATAAAAAAAAAACCTGGCTCTCAGATTGGTGTGGGCAAGGCACCGGCAAAAGATTGAAGGATTCTGCACTCAGGACCACTTATTCCTGTCTAAGTTCTAGGTTTGCTTTAAAGCAATCAAAGGTGAAAATCTTAGTGATACATTACAATGTTATTTATATAAGAATTCAATTTAGAACTCCAATGAATACAACCATCCATACCTCAAAAGTTTGGCTAACCTCAAAAGTTTAGAAAATGAATTCATATGTATTTTACATTGAAAAGGCTTAAAACTTGTGGTTTGTTTTGGTAAAGTTTCACGACTTTGATTAACTAGCTAACTATTGGTGCTAGTTGCAAAAGATAAGAGGGATTCGCTACTCATACAGTTTCCTTAAAGCAACAAAAGCACACACTGAGAACTACTTTAATATGTATTTACCTGACAGGTTGTAAAGATGTTCCTGCTGCGAAGTTATGGTCCACTGAGAAATCACACGTTGTACCTCTGATCTTTTAGGAATACATGTCATGCATCCAAAAACTAGCAAAAGCTCCACCCTTTGAAGATGGCAAAGTCCCAATCTTTTTCCCCTGTAGCTATCCGTAAAGTTGCCTCAATTAACGGTGAATAGTAGGCATCACTACAAATCAGTCACAGCAAACAGCTGCTAAAATCCTTACGGGCTACCTGAAATGCTGAGTCTCAATTCAACTTAACATGTAGGTAAGTTTCTTACAGGCATTACTAAGATGATATTCTTTATCATCAGTGCAAATAACATTCACAATATTAATGCCCACAATATTAATGCTTTTATGACAAATTTCCTGTTGATCACCTACACTAGAGAGCATTAAACAGATTGAAAACTCTGCAGCTCTTATTTTCATTTTTATTCAAAAGTTTCAGAGAGGGGCTCCCCTGGTGGTGCAATGGTTGAGAGTCTGCCTGCTGTTGCAGGGGACACGGGTTCGTGCCCTGGTCCGTGAGGATCCCACATGCCGCGGAGCGGCTGTGCCCGTGGGCCGTGGCCGCTGAGCCTGTGCGTCCGGAGCCTGTTGCTCCGCAGCGGAAGGGGCCACAGCAGTGAGAGGCCCGTGTACCGCAAAACAAAACAAAACAAAACAAACAAACAAAACAGCTTATCTGGTTTTTAATGGAAAAGCCAGGCAGAAGGCAATGTAGTTGGTACCGTGCTGAGAGGAAGGCCCAGGAGAGCCAGTGAGGATGAGACCCCCGAAGCAGAGGAAGCAGCAAGGAAAAAGGCACTGGGGATGCGGGAGAGTGTGGAGTGATGAGAGAGGGAGCAGGGAGACTGAAAAGATGAGAGCAAGCGGGAGAGGAAGAAGACGGAGGAGACGTGGGGCTGGAGAGGCAGGCAGGGGCCACATTCACTCAGTCCTCACTCAGCTCATCTTTACGGCCTGCCTGCTGTGGGCTTGGTTCTGTCCCAGGCGCTGGGGATCTGAGTGGACAAGACACACCCATCCCTACCGTCATGAAGCTTAAATCCTGATGGAAGAGAAAAACTATAAGCCAGGTAAATAAAATAGGGACTGTGTCAGATATTAACTTTTCAGGAGGGAAAAACAAGGTAGAGAAGGAGGCTCTGAAATGTCTGGGGTGGGGCAGAGCTGAAATTTCAGTTACTGTAGCCAAGGAAAGACTTGCTGAGGAGACTGCAGAGTCAAGACCCGATATCTGGAGGGAGAGCATTTCAGGAAGAGGGAACAGCAAGGAGCCAGTGTGGCTCAAGTCGAGTGACCGTAAGTCCTGTAGGGCTTGGGCTCTGTACATGGAGGGACCTCTCTGAGTTTTGAGCGAGATGTGGCACACCATACTGAGGAGCTTGGAGTTTTCCTCAACCCACAAGAAAGTCACTGACTTTCAATGACTACTTAGCAAGTATGACCTTTCCTGAATTGGGAGGAGAGAACAGATTAGAGGCTAGAAGACCAGTTAAGAGGCTGGTGCAGAGATCTCAAGGGGGACAAAATGATTAGGGCCTGAACAAGGTGGTGACGGAACATCAACTCTTCTCTAAACCATTAACATACTAAGAAAGGATGATTGTAGCTTAACCTACTTGGCTTTCCTGGTCTAACATGATAGAGCAGCAAAAGGAAATAAAAAAAATCAGCAGCAAACATTCCCGAATATTGTTTAGGTTCAAGATGAAATGAAATGGCTTTTCTGTTCTCTACATTGGGTCCATCCCTATCCTAGAAGTCATGCCATCAGCTCTGAGGATTTGGGGCTCGAAGGCCAAGAGACGGTTGTGGACCTAATCAGACCACATACTCACGAGCACCAACAGTGACACAGTGTGGTCTCCAGGCTACCTGTTAATGCTGGACGTGTCCTGCCTAGGAATCCAGATCTAGAAAACCTGGTGGTCAGGGGGCTCAATGGGTGAGGTGCACAAACGTGCCCAGCCAGAGTGGCAGGTGGGGCTGAATTTAGCTGAGGCCGGGCTCAGTCTGGGACCAAGCCACAGACACTGGCTTTGGATGCATCTGTCCAAGAAGGACAATTTTTCTAATTTCCATGAAGACTCATCACAGGCTAGGAAATCTGCATTTTAATCACAGGTCCCAGAAGACTGAGTCGGACACGCCATGGTAGGAAGCTTCTATATTACTATGTTCTACGTTACTTTTACATTACTCTGGGCTAGCCAAGCTCCTACTACAGAAGATTCCCTTTCTTCTCTTTCTTTTTAAACATAATGACGCCACAACACATAATTTGTCCTGTTTTGTTAAGATAAAGTATTCAGAGACTATAACCCCCCCCCCACCCCACCAAATGATTCTGTTAAGGACACAGGCACAAAGAATATAGGTTTATTTCTTTAGAACTAGCATTGGACTATTAAAAATAGCATCATTATTGCATCTCGAACAAACAAGTCAAAAGGGCCCTAAATTGTACTTAAGCACAATTACCTTAATGTCAGTTGAGATTTTACGATACAACTGTGAGGCACCTTATTTTTAAGGCAGTTTAACCTGCTTCCTTCCTAAGAACAGACATTTAAGTTTTAAATCTAGGGTTCTCGATAAGATGATTAAGCTATGCTCAGCAGTTTCTTTAAATATTTAAGAGAATTTTCATCATCTAAATGTTTACGGCAACAACAGAGCCAGGTGCGTTTTTTTCTCGTTTGTCAGGAATGGGAGGGTCCGTATCCTTTCCAAAGGTGTGTGTGTGGGGAGCTTGCCTCAGTAACCAAAAAATCCTACCAAGCTCTTCAGAATCCTAGAAACTGAGGAGAAAACCTTATTTAAACATGTCTGTTCAAGTCAGTGCTGTAGTTCCCAGACACCTAGCAAAGTTGCTGCCCTGAATGGTAGTTTGCAGGGCTCATCCCTAGAGAGTAGTTTCTTTTGAAGTATCTTCTACCTCATGGACTTTATTTCCATCATCACATCGCAGCCTTCTAGCAGTGCTACCACCAGCATGAGGCTGTGCGTGATGCTCTTTTTCTGAAAACGGTAGAATATTTCCACAGATCAGGTATGACCCAGATGCTTGCCATGCCTGGCGCTGCCTGCCAGGGAGGTACGGGGCTCAGGGAGCCTGTTCAGCCTTGCTGGTTAGTAGCCTCCCATTTCATGCATGGTCACCCCAGGGCCCCTGCCCCAGTGCAGGCTCTGAGCACCTACTTTTTGGGGCTGCAATGTCTGAAAGGGTTTCCTAGTCATCTTGAAGAGTGAGGGAGGGAGGGGGGCTCCCTAAAAAGACCTATCCTATGACCTAGGCCTAATTTTTAGAGATCGGAGAGAACAGTATTCGATATCTCATTTATTCTAAAATCATGTCCATGAGGTAGATGCAGGTAGTTATTATTCTGTCCATTTTAGATGACGAAAGTACAGACTTGAGAATTTTAATGATGTTAAAGTCGGCTTTCTTGGCAAACGCAGTGACCATACCACTTGACATGTATCTGAGTATTACTTATTCTCGAATTCATCCATTCATCTTCAAATTCATATTTATTGATGGCTTATTATATGCCACCCAGTTGTACTGGAAGCCAAGCACACCAAATGAGAAATCAGAAATGGTCTCTGCTCTCAGAAAGAACTTACAATCTGGCAGAGGAGATGGATATTAAATCAACCAACAGGTCAACAAACACAGGAATACAAAGTGTAAAAAGTGCCATGAAAGAAATGCATAGGAGCCATGAGAGGAGAAAAAAAGGGAAAAAGTCATTTCGATTGGGTGACATTTAACCTGAGAAATGAGCGAGAATTAGCCAGGGGAAGAGTCTGGGCTACAAACACCCACCACAACAATCCGTGGCATAGCGTGTATCCTTGAAAGAAAGAGCAGAGAGTTTGGACAGTCATACCTATGAACAAGTAAAGAGGTTTTCAAGAATTTTCTCCCCGTTTTCTCCTGTCTCCTAAGATGAATGATGATGGCTGGTAACAGTTCCAGCCCTATCAGTTCTGTCAATTCTGTTGCCTGGTCTCCATTACTCCTCAGAGAAAGTGAGCTGATCTGTCTGAGGTGGGGGACAAGACATCCACCCTGGGCTACTGGATATCAAACGGGAAAGTAATGTGAATATAACACAGAACCTGCAAATGCTAAACACATTTAAGACATTTTTAGTTAATAACAGTCTTATTAGTTAATAAAATTACTTGCTATAAGAGGAAAACAGGTATGTTTAGCTCTTTGAAAAAATGACACAGAGGGGCTTCCCTGGTGGCGCAGTGGTTGAGAGTCTACCTGCCGATGCAGGGGACACGGGTTCGTGCCCTGGTTCAGGAGGATCCCACATGTTGTGGAGCGGCTGGGCCCGTGAGCCATGGCCGCTGAGCCTGCGTGTCTGGAGCCTGTGCTCCGCCACGGGAGAGGCCACAACAGTGAGAAGCCCGCATACCGCAAAAAACCAAACCAAAACAAAACAAAAACATGACAAATTCAAATTTTAAAATATGTATACTAATAATTATAGTTAAACTTTACTGCACTCTTACCATTTTGGGGGCAGTAGATGTCAAGGCCTTAACATGCTATCTCATTTAATTTTTATGTAATTCTTCCAAGGTGAGTAGTGTTATTCTCATTTTACAAATGAGAAAATTGAGACTCAGACGGGTTAAATAACTTTATCTGGTCATATGGCTGTCAGTGCTCAATTCTGGTAGTCTGATTCCAGAGTCTATGTTTAGGGATTACTATTTCTACTAATTTATTGTAAATTAATCAATTATTAATTATATGACAATAACACGACCCAGCATTTTAACTGTAGCACACCAAATCCAACTGGTTGTTCTCTGACATACAGAAAACCCACCCCTTTCCCTCCCACTTGTACTGCCATCATATACAGTTCCTTCCTGAATATCTTAATCTAAGTGGTCATTCTGCCTACAGTAGCTTCAAACTCCAATCCAGCTGCCCCATTAACTGCTGTCGGACCAAGGTTCTCAGAACTCAGCTTTCTGGATGTCATTCTTCTGAACCTGCATTATGACCAGACTACCTACAACAGGAGGAACGCATTTCTTGCCTGGGTATTCACAAACTCACAGAGCCTGAACCCTGCAGCTAGCTGCTCCCACCCCTGCGGTTCCTCCTCTCCACAAGCCCTCCGGACCAGCCCCCTGGTTGAAGTGCGTCTCCAGCTACATTCATGCTGACTCTGTACCTGCGTTTTCACTACATTCCTCCCCGCCTTCCAAGAAGACTCTCCTCACCATTTAGAATCTCATTCATCCACCAAAACTCAACTCTGATGTGCCCCATTAAGCTTCTTCCAGCCCTCGGTGACCTTGTTTGTCCCCATATCCGGGGTGTTTAATGAGCATCCAGTGTACTTGACTTTTTGCCACCTCTTGCATTCTTATTTAATAGCTACACTTTTAACTTTCTACATGCATATAACTTGTCTCTGTAGCCATATGAAAGCTTGCAGGCGGCAAGAACAGCATTACTTTTCTGTGATTTTCCAGGGGTCAAAGCCAAAGCAGAGGGCTTCCGTGGTGGCGCAGTGGTTGGGAGTCCGCCTGCCAGTGTTCAAAACAACATACCTAGAGGCAAAACACCTGTCACTTCTGTTGTAAGATCACACTATTACTTAATATCTCTTTGGTGCTTCATACCTAATCAAATGCTTTCAGAGGACTGAGATAGGCAGTTAACGGGTTGTCCAGGGTCCTACATCAATAACTGACCATCAATCAGTATTTGAATCCATATCTACAAGGTAGTATCTCTTCCAGTAACCCAGTATAAATCACTGAGGCAACAGAAGATCATGGTTAACAGCATGGACTCCAGAGCCAGACCATCTGAGTTCAAATCACAGCTCTGCCACTCACTAGCTGTGTGACCTTGGGCAAGTTACTGAAGTGATCTGTGTCTCAGTATTCTCATCTGTGGAATAAAGTTAGTAACACTACACAGAGTTGCTGGGGGGATAAAATGAGCAAATATACACTTAGAACGGTGGAAGTACTCTTTAATGTCTGCTTTATCATTTTACAATATGCTCTTTACTCTGTGTGGGTGTGTACGTGTGAAATCTAATTAGCTTTCCAAACATTCAGCTAAAGGGAGTCTTTATTACTCATATGAACGTGTAAGGCTTATTGTTTTCACCAAAAATCCTGTGGAACAAGGGAAATAATTTACCTTATGAGTCAGTGATGAAAACCATTCCTCAACATGTCTCTTGACTGATGATAATGATATCACGCTTTTTTTTTTCTTGGTAATGCTCTTTAAGTTTCCAACTGTCAACACTTCTCACACGTTTTACCGTCACAACCACTCACTGAGATGGACGGATAGATGGCTGGGCGTACAGATGGTGGATGAAAGGTGAATAAACCCTTAGATTCAGAGAAGTTAAATGGCTTGATTAGGGGCAAGTAAAAATTGGCTGTCACGGTGCCCAATACCTGCTTTAAATCTATATCCCAATGTCTACACAAGCTGACAGTTTTTCTCTTGTCCTAGGGTGCACACAGATCTGGGAAGTGTGAATAGAGCCCTCTTCAATGGATTCAATCCCATCCATTAGGGGCAGGGTGAGGGCTAAGCAGGCTTATTACCCTTCCTCTGTGCTGAATGTAACCCACACTCAAAGGAAGGTCAGGAAACGCAGGTTTGTGTTGCCCTGAACTCTGGGAGAGTGGCTAGAACTCTTGTAGAATGTGGCAGCCACAGAAAACTATACCCACAGATACCCACAGAAAACTATAGGCTCTCTGGGCATATAATCGGAAAAGATGAAAACTCTAATTCAAAAAGATTCATGCACTACAATGTTGATAGCAGCACTACTTAGAATAGCCAAGACATGGAAGCAACCTAAATGCCGATGGACACGTGAATGGATAAAGAAGATGTGGTACATATATGCAATGGAATATTACTAAGCCATTAAAAAGAATGAAACAATGCCATTTGCAGCAACATGGATGGATCAAGTTAGAGGAAGACAAATATCATATGATATCACTTATATGTGGAATCTAAGAAAATGAACTTATTTACAAAACAGAAATAGACTCAGACATAGAAGCAAACTTATGGTTACCAAAGTGGAAGGTGGGGGAGGGATAAATTAGGAGTATAGAATTAGCAGATACACACTACTATATATAAAATAAACAAAAAGGACCTACTATATAGCACAGGGAACTACATTCAGTATCTTATAAAAACCTATAAAGGAAAAGAATCTGAAAAAGTATATACACACACAAACACACACACACACACACACACACACAAACTGAAAGATTTTGCTGTACATCTGAAACTAACACAACATTGTAAATCAACTATACTTCAATTTTTTCTGAAAGAAGCATTTAAATCAATCAAACACAAATGAGGGAAAATTTTTTTAAAAATCCTACAGGCTTTGGTTCATTAGCTGAACTGCTAAAGAACAGAGAAAAAGTGAGTAAACTGGAAGACTATCAAGACATTTTGCCACTTTCTTGCATATTTAAGATGCATTTCTTGTTTGCAAGGACACTGTTTGACTCTACATTTCCTAATGTGTACTTTATAAATGGTTAGTTCCAGGAAAAAGGTCTCCCTGGAAAAATGGGTTTGGCAAATGTAACATATTCTGTGGGGTTTTTTTGAGGAGAGGGAGGAAAGAGGGGAGCATGCACAATGTTTATCAGCATATGAAAAGATTCTGAGAAGTTTTTAATAAAAAGTTGGGTTAACACTTTCTAACCCAGGCTTTCTCAAACTCCTCTGACCTTTGCCCCTTTTACAGTGTAACACATCACATAGCATACATGCTTTGTGGAGCACCCTTGGGAATACTGGTTTAGACACAAGTGCCCACTCTGTTTTGTTTTTCATCTTTTTCTCCCTTTTATTCCTCACTGGACTGAAGAGCTCACCTGAAGAATATCATTCTGGCACTTCACTTTCTGTCTGCTAAGATTTAGAATTGAGGCCCTCCACAGGGCTGAAGATGCCAAAGAAGGAAGAAGGAAAATGGGACTAAAACCTTACTCAAAATTGCAGGAAGCCCATACTTTACATAAAAGCACAATGCTGCTCTATTTCATAAGAATTCTATCCAGCACTAAGATTCATTCTGCTGAAAGGGAAAACTGTAAATTGGTATCCAGCTCTCAGTTGAGGATGGGGTGGGGTTAACCCCATAGAGGGCAAAACAGACACACAAGTATCAGAACATGGTTTCGTGTGTCCTCAAGAACCCAAAGACAGAGGTAGAACAGGCATATTCTAATTCGCCCTAGATTATGGGATCAGTGAAACCTTACTAGTAAGACTTTCCAAAAGCACAGGTGAGAAGTGCCACGACAGTTACATGAATTATTTCTTGCCCCAAGTTAATTTTTGTACGAAGAAGTGGAATTGTGTAGTTTCCTACAGAGAGTATATGAAAGAAAAGTAGAAAAGAAGGCAAGAAATACCCCCCAAAATCTTAAAATGTACTATATATGGTTTATCTCCTACATTTTTGTCCCAAAACATTACAACAGACACCATTTCTAATAACTGGTATGATTAGGAATGAAGACATTCTGAGGGTCAAAAAAGGAAGCAAAATATCCCTCTCCCAGGACCCAGCTCCAAATACTATACCATGAATGTGCTCATGGGAATAAATGGCTGTGTGCCTATTCTAACTTATGCTCTAATGGATCCATCTAAGCACTTTTTGCTTTTTCTTTTCTTTTTTTGAAGGGGCCTGTTTTTTAAATCAGAAACACAAAATATATGGCACAAAGGCTCTGAGGAAGAAGGAAAGGGCAGTCATGTATCCGTTAGCATCACACAGTACGGCTCTCTGGGAACCAGGTCTCAGTCAGATGGTGACATGACAAATTCAAGACACAGAAAAGGGGGGTCAAGCAGACTCTCATAAAAAAATCTGACTAGTAATAATCTGGCAGAGTTGGCTTAAATAAGGCACCTCTAATGACGCCCGGCAACTTTTTACTACCGTTGATATCTGTAGACATAACATTATTTATTCAAGTTTTTACTTGTCACTAGAATGTTATCAATATATATGGATATACAAACTACAAGTCAATAGCACCTTTATAATTTTTTAAGTACTATTATTCAGCAATTATGTGGGCCTCTTCATGTGCCAACACTATACAATTTTAAACATGCCAATAAACCCATTAAACATATTTATGGTGATAGTTATAAAGTTCGAGGAGTTTCATCCAGGAAATATAGTTCAATAAGAAAAACAACCTTGTAGTGAATCAGAAAACAAGTTAACTGCAGTCAAAAAATGAAGATACCCTGACTTTATAAACATACTCAGCACCTGCTAGCAAGTAGGATTCCATGAGGAAAATTTGCAAGTAATAACACATCACCTGTATCTATCGGCTGTTATCTTGGCAACATCACTCATTTCTCTTAAGTCATAGTTTCCTCACCTGCAAAATGAGGACCCTTTGCCTGCTCTGTATGTGGAAATACAAAAATAAATGGTGAGTAATCATGTCCTGCCCCCCAAAAGCAGTAATTTGTGCAATTTATGGAGAATCAAACTTCTTAGAAGTTCTAGAAAGAACTGCTTTAAATCTGGATTATATTTATCAAGTCCAAATATTCTGAAAGAACTGTCTCCCGCTTTCAAATTACATCCAAACCGTTTAAGACGCTTGATGAGCTTCTGGGATATATTTACGTCCAAAATGGCTTGGTCAACGATAATTGTGCTACTTTCCTGAATTCCAATTAAAATGTAGATTCTTAAGTAAAAGAGATCCTGCAAACTGTAAAAAAAAGATGCAAACCCTCAAAATACTGGAGATACATCAAAGACTTGATAAAATTCAGTGATCTCTGGATCCTTTATACAAAACTAAGAATAAAGTTTCAATCCCCAAAATATTTTCCCCTCCTGATCAAGAAACACAGGTGAAAACTGTAGAACCATCGAATGGCTATAAGCAGCTCAAATTCTAGGTAACACTAGTTTTAAAAGTACAGTCTTTGGAACCTCTTTATAGCGTAGTTAGTAAAAGAAACAACCCTGGAGTCAGGTGCGCCTGTGTTTCAAACCCAATCATCTGCTATTTGTAACAGGAGTTGGGGCAGTATCCTGAGTCGTTCTGACTCTTGGTTTCCTAATCTGTAAAATGGGAAGACCAGAACCTACCTTCTAGGGCTGCTGGGAAGATGGGATAAAGTGTGTAAAACTTTCAGCACAGAACTCAGATATAATTATAAATATCAAGGCAGTGCGATACTGCCCGTGAGTAGTGAATTCTCTCTCCCACCACGCTACTGCAATTTTCTAGTAACAGTCAAGCTCTGCTTGGGCCCCAGTGCTGACATATTTTACTCTAATCTTTGTTTATAGAAGGAGTAAATAATCCAAACGAAGAACATTCCAGTACGCAGTGCTGATGGTTACATGATAAGGCAGGGCCTGGCACCAACACCAGGACTGGCCATCTATTAAGGTGAAAACACATAACTTTGATAATGAAGCTGTCTCCTGATTTATAGAAGCTATGCTGTCTTAACTCCTGGGATTCAGAGCCAAACTGTGCCCCGAGGGAAGGGGAAGGGAGGTGAATGTGCCACCAGGATTTAAAGAGAGAAGATTTTAAGCTTGAAACACCAAAGCTGTTCTGAAAGAAAACAGTGTTTTAAGTTCACAGAGAAAACTTTTAAAAAGAGAATCAGAAAGGTTCTAAGTCCCATTTCAGAGACAACTATAGACAAAAAAAAAAAAAAGACCCCAAACTTACACACTTCCCTTCCCTAAATTCACCCCTTAATCATAGTGCCAAGAACTTCAATGAGGTAATTTGAATTTCATTTCAGCATTCATAATAGTATTAACATCCCAAGGAGAACAAACTATTCTCTTAAGCTGTGAGGCCATGGTCTCATTTTAGCACGTTTGTAGGATGGTCACAGGTACACAAAGGCTCATTAACCACACTGACAACCTCTTGCAAAAATTCTGGAGTACTGCAACCAGAACCCCCCCCCACCCCGCAAATAAACAGTATAATTGTAGCTTTCTGGTAGCTCTTTGCACTTTTAGCCCAAAGACTTAGTAAAAAGTGGACTCTGAAAAGCCAGTTGAATAAAACTGGCTAAGATACTGGTCCATGAAAGCTTTTAAAAACCGATCACAGGCTTTTCCCATTAAAACTTGGATGAAAATGGCAGAAGAGTTTTTACCTTTTCAATGGTCAAGGGTAGATTAAAAAACAAACTCATACTGAATTTTGAAAACTTCTAACATGGATAACAAGTTTTTGGAAAAGTCACAAAAATACGTGAAAGTAAACAGAGGCCACCCACTAGGCCCTGGATGGCACCTCAAAAGACCTTCAGGAGGACAGTCATCATTTATCAGGGAAGGTCCTGGACAGAATTAGTTTCTTTCCCGTGAATATTCTTAATCTCACACTCAAGCCAAACCAACTACCTGCTGAAGTTTCCTATGCATATCTCATCAATTTCTGCCCCTGTGCCATCTGGCAAGTTGAAATCCTACCTATCCTTGCTGAACCAGATTAAAAAAGGTAAAAGTCTCTACAAACCTCTCTCGACTTTCTGGGATAGAAAGAACCTTTTCCCCTTTTAAGTACTTCCATAGCACTTTTTATCCAGACATCCCATACTGTATTAGTATTTTCCACCTAGCATTGCTGTTATTTATGGCAATATCTCATCTCTCCTTCTAGTCTACAAGCCTCCTGAGGGTAGGGTATCTGCTTCCTTTGTGTATGCTTCCTGTTCAACAACTTGCTCATAGTAGGCCCACAATGAACATTTACTGGGTGAATAAATGGACCTTAATCTCCCATAGCATTAGTGTAACTCCAAAGACAATTTGAGGATCATCTTCCTATTCGCTCAAAGAGGCTGAACTAATGAGAACTTTCCAAAGCAGTTACACTTGTACAATAATGCATGCCAATGTTTCATTATTATAACATTTCCACTACCAATGAGAATGCAAACACTATACATTTTCCAGTCATTGAGTATTGATCACGTATCAGGCATTTTCCTAGGCACAGAAGATATGAACATGAGGAAGAAATAGTTTCTCTGCTAATGAGGAATTTACAGTCTAGTGAAAGAGATAAAACGTAAGACAGGTAACACCAGTAAATAATGTCTAATTACTCCAACAAAAGTCTGCACTGCTTCTTTCACCACAGTTCAGCATATTAACAAATTTTTTAATTTAGCTATAAGACCTAACCTTACTTTTCTTTCTGCTCCTTACATCCCTACCATTTCTGACGAAAGACATCTTGGACTTGATCATTATGGACATTTTTCAACACATCATTCAACTCCAATAGGTTTTAATAGGTGGCAGGAATCCTACATACTTGGGCAACTGTAAACGAAATCGCCAACATTTTGCAATTAGTAACACAAAGCAAAAGAGAGACACAGTCCTTATATCTCTCACCACTAACACTCAGTCCAAAACAACACAATTCTTGTAGATTCTCTCACTACAAGCCTTTCAAACCACTATCCATTCTGTTTTATTTCTGCTTTGTATGTGTTGGTCTGGATTACTGAATTCCTCCAATTTCTTCACACCTAAATTTATTGAACACTTTATCAGAATAATTTTCCTGCCATGAAATGTGCATCATATCACTCTACAACTCAAAACTCTTATTGGTTCTTTGCTGCCCAGAAGCCCAAACACAAACTCTTCACACACTATACCAGCTCCCTTTCAACAAAGCCATTTCTCAACCATCAGTTTTTCTTCCATCCCTGGATGGATACTCTGCCCTCTGGCTCATGAAAGGAGTCTACTTCTTGGATGTGTATATGCTTTGCACACCTTAAATCTCACCCAGGATGCCCACTTCACCTTCAGCTATCAACCCCTATTAGCATCTTTAATAATTAGGTTGAACAACTCACACCTCATCTGGGAAGCTATCTTCCAAAGGAAGCTACCTGGCCCTGGTATCTTTTGTTATAAGTCACCTCTGCACTTAGGTCCTCAGATTCTAACATATAAACTTCTACTTATTGCTGTGTAAATTTTGGAAAATGTACTACAACCATTTCATCCAGGACTGCTTCTCTACAGACCTTGAGGACAGGAAACACATCAATGCCTCTAATCTTCAGTAGGAAGGGCCCTGCGCACATAGTCACTCAATCAATTCCACTGACAACATTGGTAGGAGGTATGTTTGGAATTCACACCACCTCACAAAGTTTTTTATACTGGAACAAGAGACTCCTTTATGGATATCCACCCAAGTTACAGCAAACCAGGGTGCTACAGCAAAAGGAACAGAATTAGAGTCTTAATTTAAAATGAGAATAAGTCAAAGCTACTAAGTTGGGTAAAGATGCCTTCTGTAGGCTGTTGGAGATCTTCTGGTTCCACACAAAAGGCTGAGGTTCCAAAACCTATCAAATCTCTATTCTGGAAAGCAGGAAAACTGTTATCTGGCCAAAGAAAGTAGCATTACTGGTGCTTTTAAAAGAGCCTCCAAAGCTCACAGTTCTATTAATATCTCTTAACAACTAAAGAAGAAATATGAAGAAGTCTTTTGCACATTTCTAAGAAACAAAGGTAAACCGGCTAAGTATTTAACCTGTAACGATCCACTAGCACTCTTCTTACAGTCCGGGTTTTGGGTTCTGAATTTAAGGTGAATTTGAGGGTGCTATATTTTTGAATATTCAAATCTGTTGTCAGGCTTTAAGCGGGTGAGACCATTTTTCCCTCTGGTGTCTAACAAATGGCTCCAAAGACCTGTTTGTCCCTCAGATGTTGGAGGAACTGTTCAGGAACAATTCATTCCTGCAAGGCTATGAGTCACCACACACTGCCAAGGTCAGGGAGACCTCTGCTAACCAAGGCAGCACTAGCCACACGCTCGGGCTGCCTTAGAGAAGCTGGTCTCGGTGCCCATTTTTTTTTTTTTTTGTTAATCCACAGGTCATCAATCATCTTTTTTTGACACCTTTATTGGAGTATAATTGTTTTACAATGGTGTGTTAGTTTCTGCTTTATAACAAAGTGAATCAGTTATACATATACATATGTTCCCATTTCTCCTCCCTCTTGTGTCTCCCTCCCTCCCACCCTCCCTATCCCACCCCTCTAGGTGGTCACAAAGCACCGAGCTGACCTCCCTGTGCTATGTGGCTGCTTCCCACTAGCTGTCTATTTTACGTTTGGTAGTGTATGTATGTCCATGCCACTCTCTCACTTTGTCACAGCTTACCCTTCCCCCTCCCCATATCCTCAAGTCCATTCTCTAGTAGGTCTGCATCTTTATTTCCGTCTTGCCCCAGGTTCTTCATGACCTTTTTGTTGTTGTTGTTAGATTCCATATATATGTGTTAGCATACGGTATTTGTCTTTCTCTTTCTGACTTACTTCACTCTGTAAGACAGACTCTAGGTCCATCCACCTCACTACAAATAACTCAATTTTGTTTCTTTTTATGGCTGAGTAATATTCCACTGTATATATGTGCCACATCTTCTTTATCCATTCATCCGATGATGGACACTTAGGTTGCTTCCGTCTCCTGGCTATTGTAAATAGAGCTGCAATCATCTTTACAGAAGAGGAAACGTCCAGCTTCCTCACTGGGTGGAGATCATCCTGCTAGGCCTTCATCCCGGTTTCTTTTCTGCTGAAACGGTGATTTTCCTAGGGGTGCACAACTGCTTCTAAAAGGCAAGTCTCCTGTTTGGTTATGAAAGGAAAGCAGGGAGATCCACTTAACACCACTGTGCGATGAAATGAGGGGATAAAAAGGCAGGAAGCGTAGCAGCTATGG
This sequence comes from Phocoena sinus, assembly GCF_008692025.1. NCBI lineage: Eukaryota > Metazoa > Chordata > Mammalia > Artiodactyla > Phocoenidae > Phocoena > Phocoena sinus. The sequence continues at coordinate 66,264,940 of NC_045768.1, forward strand.
GATATTGAAACAGCTTTTCCCAGAGGTATATGACCTCCTTTCACGTACTCTCTCCTTTTGCTCACTCTTAAATTACGTGTATCATGCCACAACGTCAGGAGAACTCACTGCGTCCCAACAGAGCTACAGATTTTGTATATGTTTGCACCGGCTCTTCAAATACAAGGTTGAATACTTGGTTAATTTTTCTTCCCCTTAGGTTGGAAATCAGTAGGTATTTAAGTCTTCACAGATTTTTGAATCATTTCCTCCTCTTCAAACGATGCGCGTTACAGGCTGGGGAAGGCGGGGAGGAAATTCCAGGGGAATAAATTGGCCTATATATGTTATCAAGTTTTAGCAATGGGTGATGGATGAAATCTTCAGGTGATTCATTGCCAGAGGTGGTATTCGGTGCTCAAATGACAGAACTGCAACTTTCACTGAGCTAGTCAGCTTCGCTTTGTCCTCAATTTGGGTAGTGGTTGTTAGGATTTCACATGGGCAAAATGTACATTTCCTTCCAGCTGGCCCCCAGTGTAAAGGTCTCATTAAAAGACTTTTTCAGACGTGTACCTGGGGGCTGTCAGGAAACACCCATTTGTTCCACCAAAAACAGGGAAGGAAGAGCAAAACTAGGAGCTAACAGCACCTGGGCTTTTATTTAACAAAACTGCTTTCTCAGAAACGCTAATGGGCATCACTAAATGTACTCTTAATCTAAGTCCAGCAGCAGAAAAAACAAGTCTTCTGGCTGCTTAAGAAAACAAAGGTATTTCTTCCCACATGACACAAGTAATATTCTTTCACTGAAAAAAGCACAAGGCAACCACACTCCAGCATTTGTGTACCTGTGTGTCTATGCCAGCCAAGAACCTGCTAAAACAAGCATTTAAAATTCTATTCGTAGTGCTCTCTGTAAAAATCTCTTTGTTGTGATGATATTTATGATACTAATGTAAATATTCACCACAGAATCAAAGATTAATGTGGGACTGACTTTTATTTCTGTTTAACTCAATCTGTTGATCTACTTACACATGTGCAAGTACACACAGACCTCTTTTTTTTTTTTTTTTTTTTTTTTTTTGCGGTACGCAGGCCTCTCACTGTTGTGGCCTCTCCCGTTGCGGAGCACAGGCTCCGGACGCGCAGGCTCAGCGCCCATGGCTCACGGGCCCAGCCGCTCCGTGGCATGAGGGAATCTTCCCGCACCGGGGCACGAACCCGTGTCCCCTGCATCGGCAGGCGGACTCCCAACCACTGCGCCACCAGGGAAGCCCCAGACCTCATTTTTTGAAGAAAACTTGACAAACGTTATCTTCCTCAATACTGAGACATTTTCTCCTTCCTTGAAGTGGTGGGAAAATGAAATAGTTGAAAGCTTTCTTGTTCGTCAAAATGCTGACATAACTACATTCTCTCAAATAGAAGAACTGAGCACTTTTGAAAACAATGCTACTTCAACATGTAAATAAAAGTCACAGCAATTTAAAAAGTTGTTGTTACTGAGGACACTAAAATGTCTTGAGTAATCGCCAGCCAAAACTCACAATCAAACTAATAAGATCCTTTTTCTGCCTCCACTGCAAAACCTGTAAAATGGGATAATGCTGACACAGAGCAGTTGTGAATACTATTAAAGGTCAAGAAACAGTAAAACAACCTGGGCAATGGAGTAATTAAATAAACAACTGGTTAACCTACTGCATGATGACAAAGGCACATCAAATAAAACTACTTTGTTGTTCTACTTTATATACTTACCTACAATGTTAATACGTGGACAACTACGTAGTTTAAATACACTATAAAACTTTGATGTTTTAAGGGTTTCTATAAAAATCTATTAAGAATAGTTTTATAAATAAAACATAATATTTTTTAATCAAAGAAAAAAATTGTCCTACACATTAATTAGTGATTATATATCTGCCTGAGGAAGTATTAACACTGGCAGAAAGCCTAATTAACTTTCTTCCTGTAAGATAAATACTTTTTTCCAGCTTAAACTTCTATTTATTTATGTTTTTAACATCTTTATTGGAGCATAATTGCTTTACAATGGTGTATTAGTTTCTGTTTTATAGCAAAGTGAATCAGCTATGTATATACATATATCCCCATATCCCCTCCCTCTTGCGTCTCCCTCCCCTCTAGGTGGTCACAAAGCACCGAGCTGATCTCCCTGTGCTATGTGGCTGCTTCCCACTAGCTAGCTATTTTACATTTGGTAGTGTATATATGTCCATGCCACTCTCTCACTTTGTCCCAGCGTACCCTCCCCCCCACCGCCCACCATGTCCTCAAGTCCATTCTCTGTCTGCCTCTTTATTCCTGTAAGATAAACTTTTTAAAAGCAAGTTGACTGAAGAAATAAGGTGTTTATACAAATCAATGATGTAGAATATTATTTGGTTATTATTGTTTTCCCCTTAAAATTCTAGAATCTTATTAAAGGAAATAAGTTTTATGAAGAAGGTCTAAGAAAAGGTTCCTAGCAATCAAGAGATTTCCCAAGTATGATGAAACAGAGAGAGGCGAGTAGGACCAGGAAGAAAACTAGAATCTTCTTTGAAAGATAATACTTTTACTCTGAGTTGTATGAGAGTCGGTGGTTGGAAAGGACAGTATATTGAAGACTGTGAGGCAACTTGGAAAAGAGAAGGAGAGTAAAGAATGTCAATGATTAGGGCTACAAGTAAAATACTAAGGGTTTCCTCAGGAAAACTTCCTAAGTATGATCAAACTCAAGGGGCTCAAAATGCTAGGCTATTATCACATTTCACACTGGTGCCTGTGCCATATGAGAAGACAGGTTAGCCTGTGTGAAGGTCCAAAACTAATACTCTTTGCAAGAATATTAATTATTAGCCAGATGAGTAGGGATCACCTATACATGGGGACATCTCTTGCCACTTTCTTCTGTAAGGTGATAGTAGGACATCACAGTTTTCCAGTGGAAACCTGTACCACTGAAATCCTACCAATGTGTGAGTCCCAATTACATACTCTGGTCCAAGCCTTCATCGAAGTACCACCAACTGACGACATGGGTCCAACCTCATCACTTTAGAGTTGTCTGGTTTTCAAGGGGTAAGTTACCATGTCTATTACCCCCCAGACCACACAACCTGAGAAGTACTAGGTTTCAGACTAACTTTTACACTTCTTCTGTGCAAAGAACCCATGTGTCTTCCACCGTTCAAGGAGGATAGCTGCCAAAACACCACTGGCCATGATATGAGCAGCTAAAAGTCAGTTGGGAGGATAAAAACAGGAAGGAGGACATGGGGATGCAGAGCAGGAAGAGCCAACTCAGGAGCCAAAGCCACAATCTTACACACTTTCATTACCTGGGTTTCTCCCAGCCCTGATATCTAATTACTTAGATGATTCCAAAAAAAAAAAAGATACTGGTAGTCAAGAAGAGGTTTTCTTTTTTTAAAAAATAAATTTATTTAATTTATTTTTTATTTTTGGCTGTGCTGCTGCACGTGGGCTTTCTCTAGTTGCAGCGAGCGGGCTTCTCATTGCGGGGGCTTCTCTTGTTGTGGAGCATGGGCTCTAGAGCGCAGGCTCAGTAGCTGTGCACGGACTTAGTTGCTCTGCGGCATGTGGGATCTTCCCAGACCAGGGCTCGAACCTGTGTGTCCCCTGCATTGGCAGGCGGATTCTTAACCACTGCACCAGCAGGGAAGCCCCAAGGAGAGGTTCTTTAAAGCAGCGCTGTACTAGAAATCTGTTACCTGTATGCCTCTGAAATCAAATTCATAAACTTCCTTTCCTCTGTCTCTCTTAGATGTCTTAACTTACGAATCTCACTGTCCTCCCACCAACAGGCAAGCAAGGTTTGTTTGTTTTTTAATCGTTGTAACAACATTTTTTTTCTAAAGGATCTCAATTTCTACAGTCACAAGGCTCTCTTCACAAAGGATGCATTCCCTGACACTTCTGGAAATTAAAAATAACACTTTCATATTGAAAAAGTGAAGCAGTTGTCAATCAAACCCCTTCTTTCTTCACTGTTAATGGCCATCACTGGAATAAAACTTATCACCTTGAGATTAGTAATTCCCAAATATTCAACTCCAAAGTCATGGCCTTGATTCCTGATTCCAGCAGCATATTCCTGGTTTTGAATCTAGCAAAACTGCCTGCCAGTTACCCTGACCCAGAAGGGAACAGGAGGTGGGAAATAAAACTCCCTTCCACGCACTGCTATCAGAACTGTTGGCTATTTGCAGAATTCTTATGTCAACAGGACCAGTAAACAAATGTTAATATTGCAAGTGCAGGCAACATCCAGAGGAAATTCAGTGTAGTTAGCTGCATGGAGCAGAGCATGGAGATCCGAGAGAGAAATGTGTCAGCTCCTAGAAGCCAGTAGGTCAGTGGCTGACAGCAGTGAAATGGAGCTGCTTCAAAGCCGACTGGGCTGTGACCTGAACACTGCACATTCCCTGCACCCAGCGAGAAAGGATCAATGACTGTGTTTGCTGGGCTCTAGTCATCCCCCTGGCTAGTGAAAGCTGGGCTGAAAGGCATGCTACGGGGCCTCTGGGCAGCCTGAAGCCTGGCATTAGCAGAGTTTGTTATATAGCTGGGCTGGTGAATGCACCAGGCACCAAAGCCTCCCTTACCCCCGCTGCCTTCCCTCTTCCATCCCACCAACTCCCCTCTGGCTGTCTGTTTAGTGTCACTCAGTTGGGATGGATCCTGTTAAAGATCTGACGCTTAGTGAGGACTCGGAGGTGTCTGGAACGCCTGCCTCTAATCATAAACACCACAGCTGGCAATGATGTGGTCGAAAAAAAAATCACCTTGATCCAGTACACATTCTCTTTGATGTTTCTGCAGTGAGTTCACTGCCCAGAGAAAAAGGTACGAGGTTTTCTTTTTTTTTCTTTTTTTTAACTCTGAAAAAAAAATCAAGCTTGACATTCTCAAATCATAACCATATGACTTTCAATTCTGTGCTTTAAAAAATTTCATGTGTATATATATATATATATATCATCACATTTTGTTCTAAGAAACTCAGAGAAGAGGCATCTGACAATGATAACATGAAACAGGTTTGGGAGATAATGGCAGTTTGAGAGGAAAACACTCCCAAAAGGGGAAAAAAAAAAGTCAGACTGCCACAACCAAAAAAGGAAGAAGCCTTCTGCCAAAGATTGCAAACTGCAGTGACCTTAAGTAAGAGACTGTAGCTGATTCAAGGGAAAATGAAAACGTTTCAAAGACAACACTGCTTGTGCTGCGCCACTGTTTATAAGTGCCTTATGCCCTCTTGCCTTTCAGGTGGCCTGGTAAACACACAGCCCCACTGTGCTTCCAGCCCCAGGCCACAGGGTTCTAATGAATATTCAACCCCATTAACATGCATTTTCTTTGTGTGTATTTTTTTTATTCCTACCAAGACAGGGCTGGTATGGGCAATGTCCTTGTGATGCCATGTCGAGTATCTGTACTGTGAGGTGCCTTTGCAACTTAAATGTTAAGATTCCTCTTACATTATGGGGAACTTTAAAAAAAAAACTTGAAATACACTCACTAATCCTGTCTTCTAAAGAAATGAGTCTAGCCTAGATAACAATTATGCAGGTCTCAAGATAACTCATGAGATCGTCTTATTTAAACTGAGATAAACATTTCTTATTTATCATCAATGTCTATATGACACAGCTACATCCCTGGAATACCCCAGGATACAGGGTGAGGACTCAAAAGATTCTTTATATCCAACAGCCAGTTCTTTCCGGTACACACAGTCCTACTATACAAAGAAGCACATAAAACAAGCTCGGTTCCGTAAGTGTGCTGCTTTTGCTTTTTTACTGTTTTAATCCAAAGTATCTTGAGCAATCTCATATTAAGATTTTGGCATTAGACCTTAACAAAAACTTTGAGAAAGTAAGAAGATGTATTCACCCGTATAGTTTTAAAATGCTACACTTGTCAGGTGAGAAGCAGCTTTTATACTTACTCCAAATGTAGTGAGATAATCAGGTGATTCTAACTCTAAGTGGAGTCAATGATAATTAGGTGTTTTTGGTTTCTTCGATTCTGAGGGAAAAGAGCAAAAGTGCCGTAAACCGGTCAGTTGCGCTGTGACACCACCGATGTTTAAGAAATCACTCTATAAATGGCAGCCAGGAATGCAGAGGCAACACATGCAGTAACAATATCCAGACGAAGCCAAAAAGTTTGGATACTGCTGTGTTGTTCTAAACTGAGGTTCTGCAGGCTAACAACATTCCCCCTTAATGATGGTGGTGTCTTTAGATTGCGATAAGATTCAAATTTATTGAGGGTTATTTACTGTTGTATATAAGGATCTGTGTGTTAAGGAGTGAAGGAGTGGGTCGGAGGAGGGCAACTTGGCTGGGTTTACAGCTGAGAAACCTCAGGAGTCTGCATACCCCTATAAGGTAATTTCTTTCCTTTTTTTAACATAGGCAAGGCAATTAAATGTTAGTCAATCTTAGCAAAATGAGAGGCAGGGATATGCTAGGTATACACTGAAATACTGGCATTTACTGCAATATTTGCATTCCTGTATTAAAGTTTTGGGGAAATATTAAGTATAGCTGCCAGAAATTTTAGTCCAGTTCTAATCATGAATGTGTGCTTTACACTGTATTCCTTGCCAGAAAGAAAGGGAGAAAAGAAGGGGGAAAATAATCCTATATGCTGGAATTTACAACGACAAATTAATTTTAGTGACATCAAAATAAATAAAAGACTTAGATAAATGGACACACCTGACCTGATGTCCTATGATGGAAAGCAGATTTCATTTTATTTTTATTTGTAGTAGTATGAAGTTCATTAGTTTACTTCCTTCCTCCAAAGCATGGAGGAGACAAAAAAATTATCTCATTTAGCTCAGTTTTGAAAGAAAGTCAGGCTGGGGTGTTTATACAAACAAAATGAAGTATGGGCTTGATGTTACCATATAAATTTTGATATCAAAAAGGGAACAACAAAGTCGTACAGTTCTGTTTTCTAAGCTGATGAATGTACAAGATAACTGCGTTAACTCTCAGTCATAGCTGAGATTTGTAGAACCCATCCTAAATGGCACAAATATCTCATGCCAGGGTTTCTACCAAGTCCTTTTAAAAGCTAACTGGACTAGAAAGAACACTAAAAAACTGGGTAATAGGGCCCACCAGTTAGTTCTTGAGATTGAAATTTGGGGAGGAAGAGCAATAGAAGACAATATTCATCATCTACTATATATACTTCTGTGTAGCTTGAATTCTTTATAAAAATATTATAATGAAAATTGGGTTTCCCTGGTGGCGCAGTGGTTGAGAGTCCACCTGCCGATGCAGGGGACGCGGGTTCGTGCCCCGGTCCAGGAAGATCCCACATGCCGCGGAGCAGCTGGGCCCGTGAGCCATGGCCACTGAGCCTGCACGTCTGGAGCCTGGGCTCCGCAACGGGAGGCCACAGCAGTGAGAGGCCCGTGTATCACACACACACAAAAAAAATTATAATGAAAACTAACATTAAAAATAGAAAACATACCTTTTACACATAAAGGCAATGTCCCCACTTTACTACTATTCATTTTACTCTCCTATAATCTCTGTTACATGAGATTTGACATTAAAAGGGACAGAAGTCGTATTTCGATAAAACAAGAAAACAAATCTCTCTATAATGTAGTTTAAGGGGTCAAACAAGAAAACTCACAGATGATGAGCAACATATCCTCATGTTGAGAAGAAAAGACTGCTTGCCAGAATTGTCAGACTAATCTTTTTTTTTTTCCACATCTTTATTGGAGTATAATTGCTCTACAATGGTACGTTAGCTTCTGCTGTGTAACAAAGTGAATCAACCACACATACACACATGTCCCCATATCCCCTCCCTCTTGCATCTCCCTCCCACCCTCCCTATCTCACCCTTCTAGGTGGTCACAAAACACTGAGCTGATCTCCCTGTGCTATGCAGCTGCTTCCCAACAGCCATCCATTCTCCATTTGGTAGTGTATATATGTCCATGCCACTCTCTCACCTTGTCCCAGCTTACCCTTCCCCCTCCCTGTGTCCTCAAGTCCAGTCTCCACGTCTGCGTCTTTATTCCTGTCCTACCCCTAGGTTCTTCAGAACCTTTTCTTTTTTTTAGATTCCATATATATATATATATGTGTGTGTGTGTGTCTTAGCATATGGTATTTGTTTTTCTCTTTCTGACTTCACTCTGTAAGACAGATTCTAGGTCCATCCACCTCACTACAAATAACTCAATTTCATTTCTTTCTGTGGCTGAGTAATATTCCATTGTATATATGTGTCACATCTTCTTTATGTCAGATTAACTTAAGAAGACACAATCAAGAGTAGTTTTGCCCCAGTTTCTTTTTTTGCGGTACGTGGGCCTCTCACTGTTGTGGCCTCTCCCGTTGCGGAGCACAGGCTCCGGACGCGCAGGCTCAGCGGCCATGGCTCACAGGTCCAGCTGCTCCACGGCATGTGGGATCCTCCCAGACCGGGGCACAAACCCGTGTCCCCTGCATCGGCAGGAGGAGTCTCAACCACTGCGCCACCAGGGAAGCCCTGCCCCAGTTTCTTATAAAGAGGGATGAAAGCTTCCTTTTGAAGCCCCATTCTCAACTGACATTAAAAATTAGCAGAGTAGTGACTAGGGTCTCTTTGTCTCTCGAAGGTGTAACCTTCATTTGCATAATAAATCCCAGTGTATTATGCAACCAACAAAGGGGCAGATAGGAATCAGGGGGGTGATTCTGTGGTACAGCCCTGGATGAAGGGATCTAGGGCAAGCAAGAAAGGGTCTGGAGACTCCAACGTCAAGTCTCAAAAGATAGGAAGTCACCTTTTCTAGTAGTTTGGAGCTTTTGCCACAAATCACAGCAGACTTAGAAGGTAACTTCTTCTTAGGAGGTAGGGATTCAAAGAAGAGAAGCATCTCTTTGGACAAGAATAGGCAACATTATGTCTGGGAGAGCTACTTGCTTTGTAGTGGCTAAAGAGCTCTAAAGGAAGTGGCTAGACTCAAGAGGTAGCACATTCTAGTTACAGCTGGGTTGCTGCTCACCAAGCAAACATAAAGAGGACAGATCAGAAGGCCGGCCAGGGCTGCCACGGCTATTAGCAACACTGGCAACTGGAGCTGCCAACTATGAAGTTCCTACTGTGTCAGGCACTCACTCTACCCTTATCTCCATCTGTTTTTGTTTTTGTTTGCAATCCTGTAAGGCAGATATTATCATGGACATTTTACAGAAAAGAAAAGTGAGGTTCAAGGTTAAGTAATTTCCTCAAATTCATACATCTGGTAAGAGACAGAATTGGGCTTTGACACATAATACCAAAGACTGTGCCTAGTGTTCTTCCAGGTGGAACTAAAGGACCCTCAGCTCAGAAAAGGACAGATGACCTCTTCTGTCAGTAGACACTGTTGGCACAGGCTGATACTACAAACCCCTGGTATCAAAATCCAAAGACCAAATCAAATTATCTTCAAGAATCCTCCATGAGGACAGCTAAAGGTCAGACATGCATAGACTTTGGCTACCATAATCTACAGGATGAAGTCAGTTTCTTTCCTCTCCAGTTAAATATGCTCCTGCATATGAGCTCCAGGAGGCCCACGAGGAAGCATTTTCCCAGCTTGAAATCCTGGTGGGACCCTGAGCCAAGAATATAACAATCATCCGGGACTATTCGACACCATCCCCAAAATACCACCACTGGAAGGCACCTGAGCTCTTCCAGACTGAAGTATTCCTAACGCAAGTGTCACAAAAAAAGGAGGGACTTTCCTGGTGGTGCGGTGATTAAGACTTGCACTCCCAAGGCAGGGGGCCTGGGTTCGATCCCTGGTCAGGGAACTAGATCCCGCATGCATGCTGCAACCAAGAGTTAGCATGCCACAACTAAGGAGCCGGGAAGCCACAACTAAAGAGCCTGCGAGCCACAGCTAAGGAGCATGCCTGCCGCAACTAAGACCTGGCACAACCAAATAAATAAATAAATAAAAATATATAAATAAATAAATAAATAACGAAGGGTTAAGTATAAAATTGAGCAAGAAAAGAATCGGTGTTAAGTTCAATCTGAACTGAGAGCAAGAGATTTCCATTCCTCTGCGTTATCATATGTAGTTGGGTGTAAAGGCATTTCTCACTATCTATCTTGTTCCTGTGTTTGGCTAATCACGGTTCAGGAGGCAAGAGATGTGACATTATCTGAATGGCACATAAGACAGTGTAGACAAAGGGGGATTCCTTTCACCCAAACAGACCAATCTAAATAAGTTATCTGAACTTATTTCGTCACTGAGCACAGATGGCTAGGTTTGCATACTGAGGAATAATTCTAGTTTGTGACTCCACACTCCACTGTGCATGCATATACTCTAGGCGTATGCTGCATCACTATAGGTTCCTTACACTAGGTCCCTTAAATGACTTTATAGCTAAGAAGTCCTGTACTCAGTATGGCGCAAACATAGGTAAGAAAAACAGAGGTCCACGGCAATTTCAAAGAATTTTCTCCAAGAACACATGAAGTGGGACTCTCTCCAGACATACTAATATGAGCATTTTACCCCATCGTCTACCCAATCTAGTGGGTTTACTTCAATCCCGAGTTGGCTATGGTCCCCATCACCACACCAAGCATTGAGACGGAAGAGGAGCTCCCCAGGCAGGAGAACCGTTAAAAACAAAGTGCCAAATGAACAAGGTTTAGATTTCCAGACGGGAAAGAAACCCTGGGGGTTTTCTAGAAGACTTAGGATACTACACACACATAAACGGCCAGTGTATTTGGAAGAGATCTACCGGAAGCTGCTTTCTGAAATAGAGAGACAAGAGTAGTGGAAGCTCCATCTCGCTCCGATTCACTTGCCTGGTGTCCTTCTCTGGATCCCGCGACAACCAAATCAAAACCTCAAGTCAAATTTCCACCAAGAAATGAGGGATTTGACTAAGGAGGAATGGACAAGTAGTTGATAACTTTGCAGTGTAAGCAGCAGTTTCATGACCACTCCAGTGCTTTCCAAAGCAGTGTATTGACATGGCAGTATTTTCTTATTTACTTGCCATAAACAGGTAGTAATCATTAGGGTATAAAATATTATGATTTGTGCATCTATACATATTTCTTCCAATATGAAAAGGGTATCGTACTTTTCTGAGGGGGGAGACCGGGATTAGAAACTCAACAACTATTCTTTGTGTGTGTGCCCTCGCTTTTTTAAACATGTATTTTAGGTTTTTCCTCTAGAGAGTCTTTTTAAATATGAATTCCTTAAAAGTGCCACTTCTTACCAACAGTAGATGCCAACATTAAAACTCCCTATCATGTTAAACTGGGTTTTTGAGTTTTCTGATCTTACTTTAAATGGGGTGAGGAGAGGAAGAGAGGGTACGAGCAAACATTTGAAAACCACAGCAAGAAATCCATGTGATGGCTACGACTGCTTTTAAATATTCATATTTTAGGCCTGTCTGTGACAATGCTTCTTGGAAAAAAAAGTTCCCTCCCTCCAAATAACATGCTCAACGTCCTCTTTTGCTAAAGGCACTCACTCATTATATAAATCAAACAAGCACACGGCACTAGACAAAAAGTGACTAGCAGCGCCTGGCGCGTTCCTCTGCTCGAGCTAAGATGATTTGGGTGCATTGCATGCAGATGTCAGGTATTTTAATAAAGAGCTCCATTGTGCAGGCCCCACTGCGCCTCCATAGCTCCCAGCACTCCCCCAAAAGGGGGGGAGCGGGGGAGAGGGGAAGAGCGACAGCCATTCCAGCTGGAGCTGGAACCTCGTCTGAGTCAGGAAAACCACAGCTCATAAGCAAAGAGGAAGCATAATGTTCTACAAGGACAAAACATTAGCAGAAATGTCACTCAGCCCCAGTTCCACATGTTGGCTGCCACGGCCTCTTCCTCCTAGAGTGCCCGATTGATATAAATTCCATCTGCTCAGCAGCCAAGTGACAGAGAAGAAATACCGGCATCTGGTCTCCATTGCTGTCGGGTTTTTGTTCCATGTTAGACCTTAGCTAGAAACATATGAAGAGAGGAAGGTGTTGGCAAATGACTAAACGGCTAAACTGGCATAAAGGAGACTTTCTGATGCTTTTCACACTTCCCTCTGGATTTTTTACACGGAGGGGGAAGGGTGTGACAGAGACTTGATAAACTAAACAGTGGGAGCCAATAGGCCTGAAGGTCATTTCATGTTTTTTAGGCTGTGGGTTTTTTTTTTTTAAAAACAGAGTTTTAATGTTAAAAATTATAAAGCACAACATTTAGTCCCCTTTCTGTCTATTTAATGCAACAGAAGGCAAGTAAGTTGCATAAGAATGTTTTCAGCTAATATTTTTTTTTCCTTTCTCTTAAACATCCACTGGTTTGGACCCACTCCACAGGCACTTTATATTCTCCTGAGGAGTAGCTGAAAAATGCCAAAGCTCAAAACCACCAACTCTCTTTTAACTCTCAGCTGCCCAGGAAAGTATACAGTCACTATCAAGCCTGAAACCATAGGGGAAATAAAAGTGAGTCTAAACCCCATTATTAAGCCTGAAGGCTCCAAGAATATACTCCCACCTCATTCCGAGGTCATCATTTATTCATTTACTTGATCAGGAGATTGAGAAACGTAAAAAAGAAACACGGAAGCAGTGGCGGTAAGACCGAACATGGGTATCCATTTTTCTTTTTTTCAGTTTCTATTATTTGCATGTTTGCAAAGCAATAACAACGAGAACGGCTCCCTTCACAAGTATGACATGGAAAGGGTGTTTTGTTTGTTTGTTTTTAAAGGTTCAGGTCAGGTCATAAACTTGCTTTGGAAAGCAACTATGAGGATGAATCCTGTTAAGTCATCCTCAAAAGATGACAAAGGAAATGTATTATCTTTTCAGCAAAAGAATAGAAAAGAGATTAAAAGGATATATATATTGTTTCTTTTCTTTTTTGCAATACGCGGGCCTCTCACTGTTGTGGCCTCTTCCGTTGCGGAGCACAGGCTCCGGACACGCAGGCTCAGCGGCCATGGCTCACGGGCCCAGCCGCTCTGCGGCATGTGGGATCTTCCCAGACCGGGGCACAAACCCGTGTCCCCTGCATCGGCAGGCGGACTCTGAACCACTGCGCCACCAGGGAAGCCCTAAAAGGATATTTTAACAACTGTACTATTTGAGAATTCTGACTTGAGCTTCACCTAAAAACCAGAAGGAAAAAAAAAAAGACAACAAGAAAACATTGCTACATGAAATTGTGCTGTGAATTAAGCTGCTTTTTCAATTTCTTCATTTTCTATTTAACATTTGGTGAGCAGTTGAAGTGAAAACACCATGCATGGTAAGAGAAGTGAATCATGATAAAGACAATAATATTAAATAAAATGACAAAGAAGCCAGTAGGAACAGAGCTGATGACACCCTCAAGGCTGTCAGTCCTGATAGCTACGGGTGCTAATGACTCAGGAAATCGCAATGAAGTAGAGTACGACCTACTGCCCAACACCCAGAAGCAGAAGTAGATTTACCATTGACCTAAAGAGGCTTCAGCTTCATGCCCCTCATCTGACCAGGCCCTTAGTATTTCAGGGAGCTGTACAAAGTTCTAGGTGGAGAGGGAAAGCCAGGTTGTAACCAGGAAGGATTTCTATGTATGCATTTCTGGTAAATTCCCTAAGAAGATGTTAGAAGAAGGCCTGAATCTCCGTGACTATAGTAATTTTCTATTTTTTCGGTTGATTTCTTATTCTAAATACACATTCACTGTTGTACCTAAAAATTATTAAAAGTTTAAATTAAGTAACAGATTTGCTAAATGGGACTCTGCCGTTTGTATATGTAATAATCCTTTGGAAATGTTTTACATACTTTCAATAACTAAATGTCATTAAAATAACACCCACTGGGTGAAAAAAACAGATCACCCTTAAACACCATGCTTTCACTGCCTCGAGAAACATAAAAATCCTGGCTGAAAAACTTAATCAATAAGACTAAAATTCCTTGAATACAAATACAACAGAACAATACTAGGAGATAACATGAACTGTTCATTCTAATTGGCTTGAAGACTGGAAGATTTTTCTAAGCCTGATTTAAGAGTCAGAAGCCAATCAAAGGTTAATAAACCCACTTGAAAAAGAAAAAACCTGCAAGGCACAAACAAATATATATAAAATAACCAACAAGGACCTAATGTATAGCACAGGGAACTATATTCAATATTTTGTAATAACCTATAAGGGAAAAGAAAAAAAAACAGATACATATGTATGTACCTAAAAAAATAGATACATATGTATGTAAAACTGAATCACTTTGTTGTACACCTGAAACTAACACAACATTATAAATCAACTATACTTCAATCAAGCAATAAAAAATAAAAAGAAACCCAGACTAAGAAAACAAAAAACAGAAACAAAAAACAAAAACAAATGAAAAAACAAAAGCAAAAGCAAAGTAAAGAGATAAAGACCAACTAAGAACAATACTTGCAACATAGACTACAGGCTAATTTCCTTAAGATATTTCAAAAAGGAATAAGAATAAATACAAAAAAAAGATTTACAATGAGATCAGAAACGTATGAAGAAACTGAAAAGACATTTTGGAAAAACTGAAATGGAAATGACTGACAATCATAAAAAGAGTAAACCTTACTCATTATTAAGAGAAATGTAAATTAAAGCAACGCACTACCATTTATCCCTTATCAACTTACCAGAATGTCAAAGATCAAAAAATTTGTTTCAACACCTAGTCTACCAGTGTGAGAGGGAATAGGCCCATAAATTATGATATATCCATACAATGCAGGTGTTCAGAAAGAGTGAGGTAGTTCTTTATGTGTTGATATGAAAATTGTTTACAAGATGTATTATTAAGTGAAAATGAAGTGTGGAATAATGTGCTGATTGTATCCTCCCTCACCATTTTTATTAAACAGAAGGATATGTGTGCTTTCTATGTATAAACTATTTCCAGAGCTCTACTCCAATATCAAAGACTTACTTGCAACTGTGTATTCCTTTGCATATATTTTTTTTACTATAGGCATCTATCTCTCTCTAAAACGTTATTACTTTAAAAATGTATTTCATATAGTGGAAACAAGAGTCTATCATTCTTGAACTTATAACTAAATACTTTTTTATTTTTCTTAGTATCTTCTGTCACTCTACCTACCAGACAGTATAAACTCGTATAGGAATAGTTATCTTTCCCTTATCAAACTGAGTAAAAAGACTTCATTCTGGGTTGTTGTTTGTTTCTGAACCTTCTTGAAATTTTAAGATTCTCACTCTTTTTGGTCTTTTCAGATTGCTGTGCACTTAACAACAAATAAACAAATACATACATAAATAACTAACATGTATATATGGGGTATATGTGTGTATTTCTATACCCAAATTATATAAATGCATATATATAGTTCTGGGTATTAGAAAGTTGATCATTTTCTATTTCATTACACTCTGTGAGATAAGGATAGTAAAGATCATTTGAAGGGTGAATCCATTTCTAAATGATAACCTAACTGATATAATGCCTAACTGATTTATTTCTTTGGAGGATTTGTTTTAAAATCATAGTCTGTGTTCACAAACCCTGGGATTACTTCCCGGATACAGTTGAATGCTTTTTTTTGCCTTGTGATACCTTACTCTCGGCCATTTCCCAAACCATGTCAGAAGAAATCCCGTACTGCCAAGACATATTCTCAGACAAAGAAATATATGACATTAGTTACTCATTAAAAAAAAGACGATAAGCCATCAAAATGTTTTCCTATCTATACCCATGGTATCAGCACAGTGTATGGGAGACAGTATATGCCTATAATTTATTGCTTGAACTCCCCCTTGATATGACCATGATATGTCAATGGAAAGTGAGTTCCTAAAAAATAAACTCTCTTTCATTCCCTCAACATTAATTTACTGAGGTTCTATGATGTACTCAGAATGTGGATACAGTGAACAACACTGAGAACTATCTATCAAAGAACTTACAATCTAGTAGCAGAAACAGACAAGTAAAGAGGCAATTACTGGAGAGTAAATAAAATTGCCATGTGGGCACCTGAGGTGGTACAGCCAAACAGCGAATACAGAGAAAAGTAGCAATTTCCTGGAAAAGTGATGGCTAAGTTGAGACCTACAGGCAGGTAGGAATTATCCTGGAGAACTGCTGGAAGCACCCCATCTTAGGCAGAGATAGCAGAGGCAAGTGAGCACGTGTCCACATGAAGGAACCACAAAACTGCCAAAGGATTTAAGGGGCAGTTCCCACCCTCTGAATTATAGCTTAAGCTTCAGATATAGGCAGAATACCACACCCGATGGGTCCACTAACCAGATCAGGTATGCTAACCCCAAGTTTGCAAACATCAGAGGATGACAGATGAGGCAATAATAGTTACGTGCACGTGTAGCACCAAAGAGACAAAAATGTTGTATTTGCTGCTGGTCACCTTCACCACCCATTGCCCACTGCCCCATCCACACCATGGCCCTGCTGTGCAGTCTAAGGGGGAGGTCTTATCATCTCTGGCCCCAAAGGCAAAGCCACCTTTCTTAAATTGTATGAAGTGTGTGGCTGCTTGCCGTGAGGCCCCAAAACACAACCTCCCTGAAGTCGGGGGACTTGCAACAATACAACACAGCTGCTGGGGTGACTGAATAGCTAAAGGGACCGACATAAGCTTCCACAGCAGGCCAGAGCACCACTCCTCCATGAAAGACAACTGATGGGTCAAATCACCAGGGAGCTGCCGGAGAGTTATTAATGGTGACAGGTACACTACCTGGGAGACAGGTTGAAAAGGGAAAAAGATTATTTATAAGCGAATAGGTAACGCTGTACCTACTGCTAAACATTACATGGATGCCACAAACTGTAGAATTCAAATCCTGGGTTATTCAAGCACGAACAACTGCCTGTCACCCAAATGCAATGCATCGCTACAAATTAAGGTGGGAGAGATGAGACTCTGTGATGTTGCCTTGCCTTAGGAAGGCACTGTCATCCTGGAACTTGGATAGGATGTGGAGAAAGGCAGAGATAACCATCAAGTGAATTATGGTTCTTAATAATAATGATGAATTTGCAAGAACAGCTTTCTGATATTTCCTGAGGGCTTTAACAACAGAACAGATGCGAAATGCATCTTGTATTTTTGAGAGTGAACTGGAGTTGGGAATGCAGGGAGACTGAAGCGTCATCTTGGAATAGTAAAATTAGAAGAGAAAGAAAATCAACCTCAATGAGAAAAAAAAATTGTATAAGTTTGGTTTAAAGAATAAAATTATTGGACTAATTATTACTGGAGATAATTTTTACTGTATTTTCTATATGAGTAAATATAACATCTGCCACTTTGATATGAAGTAATATTAATGCTACTCTAGTGTGACTCTGGACCATAAACTAAGTACATATGTACTATGGAAAGTATCTCATGTATTAATAGTAGGAAAATCAACAGTGGAAGTTATTCTTCCCAAGTCAGTGTTCTGAAAAGCCTGGAAACTCAATATATATTGAGTTGAAAATCTATGAGAATAAATACCTCAACAAATTCTTATATTTTCCTTTTTATAGGATTTGAAAATTCCTATGACCATATGTATTTTTCTATCACTACGATACAAGAGCTGTCAAGAGATGGAAAAGAAAAAAATAAAGAGAAAAAAGTAATATTCAGGAGTTAGTCTCATTTTAGAAAACATACAATATATGAAGTCATATATTGTTAATGGAGTATATATTAGTACAAGCTTTTGGAGAACACATTAGGACACACTCAGAAAATAACCACAATAAATGCAACTACTCTTACCTTCTCTCCATGGTCACTGTTAAGTGAAAAAAGCAAGAAATAGAATGCTCAAACTGTATGCTACTATTTGTGTGAAAAAAGAAAAAATAATATTTATATGCACACAATTATAGACTATCTCTGGAAGGTATACAAACACAAGAAACTAATAAAAGGGACTGCATCTGAGCTGAATGGCGGGTACCTATGTGTATATATTACCAATTCAAAATACAATTTTTTATAAGTACCTACCTACTGACCTAAAAATTAAATTTCCAGATACTTGTTCTACAAACACCCCAACAATTGCAATGATATGTATGTACAAGAATATTCCCTAAAACAATGTTTGCAAAGTCAAAACACTGGAAACAACCCAAGTATTACAACCCAAGGATTATTTAAATAAATTA
This sequence comes from Phocoena sinus, assembly GCF_008692025.1. Classification (NCBI taxonomy): domain Eukaryota; kingdom Metazoa; phylum Chordata; class Mammalia; order Artiodactyla; family Phocoenidae; genus Phocoena; species Phocoena sinus. Next base: position 66,283,179 of record NC_045768.1, read on the forward strand.
TGCTGTATCTACACAATGGAAAAATGATATGGAGGTTAAAAAGAATGGGTAAGATCTATAAATACCAAGAAGGAAAGAGGCCTGTATTAGTTTCCAAAAGCTGCTGTAACAAATTACCACAACCATCATGGCTTAAAACAATAAAAAAAATTTTATTTTCCCACATCTCTGGAGGCCAGAAATTGAAAATCAAGAGGCTGGCAGGGCTGTGCTCCCTTCAGAGGCTCTGGGGAAAAAATCTGTTCCATGCCTATCTCCTACCTTCTGGTGGCTGCTGGCAATCCTTGGCTTCCGGGCACATCACTGCAATCTCCGCCTCCACCTTGACATCACCTTCTCCTCTGTGAATGTCTTCTCCTCTGTGTATCTGTCCCTAATCTCTCTGCCTCTCTCTTATAAGGGTACATATGATGGTACCTAGGGCCCACTCAGATAATGCAGGATTATCTCCTCATCTCAAAAATCCTTAAGCACATCTGCAAAGAACCTTTTTCCAAATGAGACATTCATAGGTTCCAGGTATTTGGTGTCAACAGCGGGAGTGGGGAGGGAAGCCATCTATTGATCTGTCACAAAGACTAGGATATACCATTAAAATTTAAAACAGTAAGCTACAAGAGTGTGTGTGTGTGTGTGTCTATATGTAAGATGAATTCATTTTCAATAAAATTAATAAGACTTTTTTAGTACTCCATATGCATAAAAATATATGGACTATAAACAATTAAAACGGGTTGTCTCTGGGGGAAGGGGCTAGGAACAGCTTTCCTATTTTTGCATTACATATTACTGCAATGTTTGAATTTTTATATCAATCTTGTATTACTTTCATAAGCAAACAAGGACAACAACACTTATTTAAAAAGAAGCTTTGATACATTTTGACATTTTCCCAAATTATCTTACCTAACTCTGTCATGTTTTTGGTTCCTGTTGAGGAAAAAAGGTTTAGTCAAACCTTTATAATAGAAGATAATTTCCAATTGTTCAGTGGAATAAAATTTTATAAATATTAGACCACAATTTCCAAGAAGAGTATTCATAAAATAGGCTGCCAGTTTCTAAGAAGGAAAGGTTTATGCTTAATGGGACCTTCTACGAAGGTCCTGACAACTATCCTGGTAAAAAAAAATCCAAACCCAAATTCTATGACCTCTTCCTCAAAAACCAAGGATTTTCAACCATTTCTAAGGTTGACCATGCATAGGCATGAACTGTTGAGTGGTATTAGCTGTCCGTCTTTCCTTTTACCTAATTCTTCTCTTTGCAGGTATTCTCACTGAATACAGCTTCTTCTTCCAAGTCTTCTTCCACTTACAACATTCAGTAACAATATCTTCACCATACAGAAATATTCTGGAACAAAAGTTCCCCAAATTATTGTATATTTCTCTACTTCTTTTATTCCCTTCCTTGAGAATTGCTAAGCACTATGAAAGTCCGCTGGGGTTCCCTGGACTCTTTTCCTTTGGCCTGTATAAAAACTGAGCAATGTCTCCTCTGTCTAGAAGAGAAGATGACAGTCAAGATGAGCTTTTACAGCAAAGATAATATTGTGCTAAGCAAGTCTGTCAAGGGTAGGAAAGGCACTTAATACAGGGAAAATGGAAAGCATAACGCGGAGAGAATTGTCTGCACTAACTTTTCTCATTCGTTCGCGAAAGTCTGTGAAATGCCTACTGTGTGAACGGTCACAACGCCAACACTGGTGTGCGGCACAGTTTGGGCAGAACTTCCGGTGTCTGAGAAAGTGAGGGGAAGTGACACATGTTTACTAACAGCAGACTGCCGCTCTGTCGTGAGGCCAGTCAGCAAACCGAGGCACGAGAAGGGGCAGGAGAAGAAAGCGAGCTGGACAGGTGTCATGCAGAAGCAGTTCGGCAGTCAGGGCTCCCGGTGCCTGATAATTACAGATATTGTCAGATCTGCCAAGAGGCAGATTTAAGCAATGAGCAGGGAAGGGGCGGGCGGGGGAGGCGGGCAGATTACGAAACGTGCCACCCATCTCCCATTGGCACTATCAGTTTCATACGCTCTATAAAGACAATCAAGTGTTCCCAGCCTCCCCTGAGATCAAGAGGAGACAGTGATTATGAAAATAATAACAGTTTTAAAAATTACCTAAATGTTCTAAGGGAGCTTTGAGCTCTTGCTTCTGACGGTGTTCAACACTCGCAAGCAGGAAGGCAAAAAACAAAAACAAACTGGGAGACCACAGTAGCCTCAGTCTGAAAGGCCACTCCAGGGCTACTTAAGCCAAACACCCTCTGTGAGTTTCAGCGGTTAAGCAAGTCCCTCTTCTGGGTGGCATTCCAAAGGCACCTCATTCACATGTGCAAAAACAAGAAACCGGCACAAAGATGGTACAGCAGATTTCTGTGAGAGAGACTGTTTCTGGGGGTGGGGGGTGGGGGATGGGGGCGGGAAGAGCAAAAAAGAAGGACGAGAAAAGCTTTGCTTTTTTTTTTTTTTTTAAACAAAACCTGCCTACAGACACTGGTGTGCAATGCCAAGTTTGTTAAAGTACAAGTGTAATTTACTTTTATATAAACATAACTTCACAGAGCTATCAGTAGGTTCCATTTCAGTAAAAACAAACAAACAAAAAGAAGCTGCAAAAAATAATTAAAAAACATATGGTGCAAACCCCGGCTGTGTTTATTTTATGACAGTTAACATTATTTACAGTGTGATCTGGTCAGAATTAATACTCAAAGGGTTACACACAAAATATGCCCAATTTTTCTTCTTGACCATGCATGCCAGCAGTTCTGTCAACCCACCTAAATGAATTTGTCTGGAGAGCTCCTGGATTCCCCCAAAGAAGTCAATTATATTTTTAACGTGTTATTTTATTCAAAAGCCTTGAGTAATACCACCTCTAAGCTGCCAACAGCAACACAGGAGGAGGCTCACCCTCTCTCTCTCTTTTTAAATAAGAGGAAAGTTTGTCAAAAATGCACTTTAAACCCTGCCATTAGCTGCAACAGATTCTTTAATTGTTCACTTCATTACCTCAGTTGGTAATATGTATTAATAAGTTTAAAAGATTCCGGTTTACTTTCTTCTGTAAGAACGCAGCTACTACACTCTACACTGCACATTCATTATCCATAGATCCTGTTGAGAAAAACTAATGTAAACAGCTTCTCCTTGCTATTGGAACGGCTTTTGGAGGTGCTGACTACAGGAGGTGCCCAATGGGACGTCACGACAGGAATGTTTCCCTTTACATGTTTAATGGAGAGGGTATATAATAGCCAAGAGACACAGAAACAGAAAAAGCAAGAATTAAGAATAATTCTTGCATCGGAAATCTTAAATTTTCCCCAGCCCTTTTTATGAAAAGATTCTAGTATTTTATTCCCACTGAAGCCTTATATTAATATAAATACCAATATTTATGGGACCAGGTGGTGTTTAGTAATTTGAGCTGCAAGAGAAAATGACTGCCTTGCTTCCTGGGCACCCCGACACAAGGCGCCCCTCCTCCAGAGCGGGTGCAGCCCACAACCTATCTTTCCAGTGCTACCAGTCACGGGAAACGGCTTCTTGCAGTGGTGCTGCTGGAGCCCGCTAGCACCAGCCCAAGAGAGCTGACTGTTAAAGATTTAGAAATTTTTTAAAGCTGGTTGTCAAACATACACATTATTAAAAATGAAACTGTGTAAACTTACAATTAAAGAAATGATATTAAAAATAAAGGTAGTAGATACTCAAAGCTCATCACTTCACCTACATTTTACTATTACCTGTGCTCTTGAGATTATTTACTTCTCTCTATGTTTTTTGTATGGTGGAAATACTATATAATAATGTGCTACTACATATCTCTTCCCAACCCTGTGTTCAGTGACTTGTGCTGAGAGGCTGAAATCAGCCACGGTGGGCTATTTTCACCATAGAAATCAGCAAACAAGGCAATTCGGGTCTTTTTTAATTTAGAGAGCTGTTGTAATGCATTTACCGACATACCACGAGCTTCTCCTGAATAATGGATGACTGTCTAGTTTCAAAACTTAGACTTCATTTGAAAACACACATTTGTTTAAACTTTATAATCCCATCTGTACCCATCTGAGAAGGAGAAAGAGAAGAGAAAGAGATAATTTTGCTATGACAGATTTTTAAAAATAACTATAAATTTTATTTGGATCACTTATTTTTATGAAGTCTTGTAAAATATAACATGGAGCATGATTTCCGGATATGAAAAACATTAGATATGACAAATGAAATATACGGTTTGTGCCTTGGACAGGAAACACCCTGCACAGCCTCTAGAAACAAATACAAAGATTAAGTCGCAGACACACACGTTTTTAAAAAAATTTTTTAAATGCCTGGATTATTCTGTGTTTATAATAAATTAGTAAATGAGATTCTAGCCACTGCAACTCTTTTTGTGTATTTAAAAAAAATCTATCAATTGATCTATGATATAAATACATGTAAGGACTAAAGCATAGAAGATTGAAATAATTCTGCATCAAAGCCAATGAAAACAAGACAGCTTATAGGTGTTAAGATTTAAGAAAAATTGAGAGATAAATTACTTTTGCTTAAACATGTAGCAATAGCTGTTAAGATGAAAATCAGGATGAATCAAATACTCATATTCTTGAAACTAAATCTGGATAGGAATAAAAATCTCCCTATTTTTATTACATGGTACATCCACAATCTCATTTTTTCAATCTCTGGTTTATAAACTTAAAACAAACATTACATTTTTCAACACTGCTATTTGTAAATCATCTACTAAAAGGAAATATATTGAAGCTAAATAGCAAGCCATTCAGAAATTTTACAAATGCCAACAAGGAAAAGGCAGGATAAATATTACTAGAGTTAAAATGAATGTTTTATAGGTCTTCCTATAGCAGCTAGCAAAATTTTATAGAAGTGAATTTTATTAGAGAGAAACACAGTTGAAAAATCAAATTTTAAGACAGCTGCTCTTATGAGTAACATAGGACATTTCAATGTAACATTAAAAAATATGTCTGACTTCTAAAATTTGCTTTTAAAGACATCTAAATCTACATTAACACAGATAGACTTTGATTGTGACCATTAAATAAATCAATAATTATGTACATGCTTTTAAAAATAGCCTCATACTAAATAATTATTTAAAGATAAACATTACATAATGTGAAGAACTCTAGACATGATATCAGAATATCTAAATTTGAGTACTTAGTTTTGAATGCTGTGAAGTTTTTTCACTATTACCAACTCTAAGTTTTAGTTTGATAACATATAAAACAAAATTAATAAACCTTGCTGTATCTACTCAATAGACCTCCACGCTAAATGAATCAGTACAAGTGAAATCCCTTTGTAAGCTTCAAGTGCTATGAACCCCAAGAGCCAATCAACATGTTCTTGTTACTCTATTTATCATCTTGGTGGCTGGCAGGGCCATCCACTCTGAGTTAGGAGAAAAATATTTCTTCCTTGATCTAAGATTGTGGAAGTCTTCCTGTTTTAGCTTCACAGTAATTGAGATGACCATGAATAAAAGAATCACACAATAGTAGGAATGGAACATCTAAACGATGCAACCTAATTCTATCTGATTTGTACCTAAGGTTGCAAAACCACGCTGCTTTAACTGTTAAAACAAACAAACAAACAAACAGAAGATCATTTTTTAAAATCTGCCTGTCTCTCTCTTCCTTTGTTATTTTCCCTTCCCTTATCCTCTCCTTTTTAACTGACCATAATATAAAATTGGGATATATTTTGTCATTTATTATATATGTTTATGTACCCTAGTCTTAAATGATAAATTTCATACTTTTCTTCCCGAAGAAAACCACGCACTAAGGTTTCTTTTTCTCCAAGTCCCTCTCTTTGTTTTCTTTTGCAGGTAAATCACAGGCCCTTAACAAAAAACCCAAACAACAACACAAAAGGTTCTCCATCCACGTATAAGAAAAACAGAGAAACCACGGCCAACCAATTTTCTACTCATTTAACAGGAAGAAGCCTTAACACATGCTCATAAATAATCTAGACATGATTTCTACAAAAAACATTTACAGGGCTTCCCTGGTGGCGCAGTGGTTGAGAGTCCGCCTGCCGATGCAGGAGACACGGGTTCGTGCCCTGGTCCGGGGAGATCCCACATGCCGCGGAACGGCTGGGCCCGTGAGCCATGGCCGCTGGGCCTGCGTGTCCGGAGCCTGTGCTGCGCACCGGCAGAGGCCACAACAGTGAGAGGCCCGCGTACCGCAAAAAAAAAAAAAAATTGCAATATGGAGGAGTTAAACCCCAGATTATGAACGGAATGATTAAAAAAGCAGCAAAACTTTTATACTCTGGCTCTGAAACCTGGACCATGAAATGCTTTACAAAGGAATACTGATATTACCAAATTTTAAACTTTTATCAAAATTGACAATACTTCTAAATATAAAAAAATAATCTCAAAGAAATACCTGTAAAACTAAATTCTCAAAAATCCTAAGCATATGTTGAACTCTGAGAAATGAAACTAGGAAATCCAAACTTTGAAACATTTTGCTTATAGCGAAGTTGTCCATGTGCTTTTAAGAGATGAGACGAAACACTTCTTGTCACTTAATCATCTTCACAAGGATTAGGGTCAAGGGGGCACTGGGACAAGGCCATGAATTCTAAAGCAACAGATTAAAAACAATAAGAACTTCAAAGATGCAGTCTCATTTCATATTAATGTTCCTGCACAGAGGAGTGGGAATTGCCTAAGAAGTTGCACAGATGTCCTATGCTCACTGCAAACATAATTAAGGTCCAAAATCTCACCAGTTCTTGAGATTCCCATATACCCAACCTTGAAGCCTGGAATCAATCTACAAACACCTTCTCTCTCCTTTACCTACCGAATTCAGTTAGCAGTGGTTTTATCTAATACTGCTGTTTACTCTCTCTGCCACTACCCTAATGCCAGGGTTATTTCTACTTGAACTACAGCGACAGTTTCTAACTAGAGAGTCTGGCTCAGGGCTTCCCCCTCCTCAGTTCCACATGATACCACTATCAAATGCAGCTCCCTAAGGCACTAGAGTCTGGTGATCAATGATTGCAGTACTGGCCCCCCAATTGTTCAGGCTTCCTTGTACACATGTCCTGAAATAATCATAATCACCCCCTACTCTGGCCCTGGGTTTTGCATATGTGACTTGCTGTGGCCAATGGGATTCTAAAAAATATGAAGCCAGCAGACATTCAGAAGTGCTTGCGCATGTGGACTTGTCCTCTCCTGCTGCCCTTCAGAACGCTGCAACTATCTGCATGTGAATAAGACCAGGCTAACTGGCTCAAAGATGAGCTATACTACAACCAGTTACCACCTCCCTCTCCCAACAGACAGCCAGTCCCAACCCAACAGCCAGATGTGTAAATTGAGGCCATCTGACACCAACCAACCCACACCCGCCTCCATCCTGTCAAAGTACCAGTTCACTGCAGAACATTCCAGTTGACCCACAGACTTGTGAACAACAATAAAACAGTGGTTGTTTTAAACCACCAAGTTTGGGGTGGTGTGTTACACAACAGTGGATAACTAATAAACTCATCACTTACTTAACAAGAATCGACTTCCAATGAAATAAAATGCTCTAACTTGCCAATCAATACCCTTGGTACTCGGCGTCCATTCCACATTTCCAAAGCTCCCCCAATGTTCCTCTCCAGGATTCCATACTTCGTTCTTACTGATCTTGTTAAGGGCATGTAACATCGTGTGAAAGTACAAAATGCGGATGAAGCTTTATAAAGGCATCTAAGATACCCAACGTGAACTTTCTTGTCAAGTTTGGCAATTTCTTTTCTGCAGAAAGTCTTAAAAGAAAATCACTAATAAGCTGAGGTATATGAATTTTTATTACATCTAAATCAGTGTTTTTGGCCTCATAATTTAAAACTCATGAAAACACAGACTTTTGTTTTTGTGTTCCTCTCTTTTCATAAGCATGAACTGCAGAACCTACTTGACATGGAGAAAAAAGCATTCCCCTCTTTCTCTCAGAGTCTTGTTTTTAAGCTCTGTCCACAGAAACGATAACATTAATAAAGCTCTCTATCTTTATTCCATAAATACTTCACAGCATTCTAACGCAAGCTAATATTCTAGTTCAAATAAAAAGAGACGAATCTTCACATTTTTATTCTTGCTCCCAAAGATTTATTTGGGAATGAAATAAGAGAAAAATTTGGAAACATTTTCTAAGGCAAATTTCGGGTTTTGTTCTGAACTAAATTTTTATTAACAAAAACAGTTTTTAATCTGTTTATATTACCTGTCTGTTTTACACACTGGCCTGCATGTTCCTCAAGGTTAGTTCAACTTTATAGGGAGAACTCCCTCTATTTAATATATTATTTTTATCAAAACTAAATATTTCGGGCTTCCCTGGTGGCACAGTGTTTGGGAGTCCGCCTGCCAATGCAGGGGACACGGGTTCAAGCCCTGGTCCGGGAGGAACCCACGTGCCGCAGAGCAGCTGAGCCCGTGCGCCACAGCTACTGGGCCTGCGCTCTAGAGCCCACGAGCCACAGCTACTGAAGCCCATGCACCGCAACGAGGAGTAGCCCCCGCTCGCCACAAGTAGAGAAAGGTGCATGTGCAGCATCGAAGACCCAAAGCAGCCAAAACTAAACAAATAAATAAATTTATATAAAAAAAAAAAACAACTAAATATTTCAAGTATGACACTTAGCATATTAGCATCTCCCAATCTCACTAAGTTCTATGCTGCTCACAAACACTAACTACAAAGCAAAAATTATATGGCATCTTACAGAGCTCATTCTAAGCAGAAAAATACTCCTGAAACATGTTTAGAGGTTCTAGACTTAACATAATTACTTAGGTTTTCCAACTACATATTCCAGATGAGGGAAGATGTATATACCATTCACATATTTGTTCTGTAGGAAAATATGCTTTAATTCTATGAACACTGTTTCCAAAAGAATACATAGGCAATGACTAAAAGGAGTATCTTTTCAATATATTCTATGAAAGTCTGACGTTATTCAACACATAAGTACGTTCGGTCTCCTTCCATCCCACTCAGAGCACTGTAGAAGTATTATTTGCGAAACTTTAGGAAGTGTTCTTATATTTAACATCTGCATAGAACTCTTTCACAAGTACTGCTATAAATAAGTGAGTAACAATAAAAGAACCATGATCTTCCAAGCCCTCCTCAGCATTCAGACAATATTTACTAAGTGAAACTGATTAAAAGATCTAAATCTCAAAAAATTAAAGAAAGAACATCATAGAAAAATAACACCTTCCTGTGTCACCACATAACACTGGCATTTAAATTCTACCACCCTGACTTTCTGTTAATATAAAATAACACGTGACAGAGAAGGTAAACATCTTTTACGAAGAAACCCAATCCAACGTTTTTAACAAAAGCCAAACCTTGACTAAAATAAATGGCAACCAGACGCTTAGCAAGACATATTTGACCTGTGGCATAGCATAGGCAAATCTAGAAAGTTTGTGAAATCTAACTTTTCAGACACTTCTCAGGTCTGGGAAAGCACAACTTATACCCAGGATGCTGTTTGGACCTTCAAAGCAATCTGCTCAAGCGAATAAATCATACATGAAAACCCTATACACCATAGCATTCTTTATAAAGTTCCTTTTTAAGAAGTATTCCCATTCCAAGGGTGTGCCCCTTTCAGGTCCCAGATACTTTTCCATATGGGAAATATAACACAGTAAAGTTTCCTTCCATTTGGTGCCCTGAAAAACATTTATGAAGAAGTTTTACTGAACATCTTTGATAATCTTGATACTCCAGACATCTCTTTGTCAAAGTTACCCTAAAATGTGAACCATGGAAATCATAATTTATAGTAATAGCCTGAATCTAGGTGTAAGGTGGAAAAGAGAGAAGAGAGAGGACAAAGCAGATGGTGTGGTCAGATGGACCCTCTTATTGTGCTTCCAAAAATCTGAGACTACTTTCCACAAGAAGAATCTACTGACACATGTGAAGAAATCTAACTAACAAAGGGAATATAGACTAATTCCAAATTTGATGTTCTTTATCTTAATAGGCAACATACTTTAATATAAAACATCTACATTTTAAATGGCCCAGTTACTCCCCAAGTGGTGTTGGCCACAGTAATTCCACTAGATATTTTCTTGTTCTAAGTGAGTGACTTCCTCGGTAGCTTTTGCAAAATGATCCTAATAGGGCTTAAAATGATCATATTTGGATTCTCACGAAAAGGGAATTTTAAAATAAGTTTTTATTAACTTGTCCGAGCATTTGTGTGTTAAGGAATTGGAAGGAAATGCATCTTTGCTGCTTAACTTCTGTGATCTAATAAATAGGTGAGTTTTCCATCATAGAGAGCAAAATTTCATTCATTCGAACTAAACTAAATGTTTTTAATTCAAAAAGTATGGGCCGAACTGAAAATTAATTTGGTTTAGTCGGTCATTTAACTGCAGAGTTTGAATTAACAGTACAAGCAAGATAGCTAGGGAATGATTAAAATCCCTTAAAGCATTAACTTTTCAGGCAAGTTGGAAATATGTCCAAAGAGTCTATTTACATATAACTCATTATTGCACTGCTTACTGATCGTGCTTATATATTCATTAGAAAATGTACACGAATGGCCTCTGCTTTCCTTTAGCTTAACTTGAGCCCCAATCTCCACTAAACTGAGAGCTGTAACAGAGGGTCACGGTGCCTTTTTACCACTTGAATACTGCAGCCACTGAAGTAAATGTTTGTTGAATGAATACATTTTCCTGAACCATCAAAATAGAAAAACAGAACAAATTACACAAAACATAAAGGAAACTTATCACCTAATGAAATGTTAAAAAAGGGATGATGAATCAAATCTGAAACAAAGACTGTATCCTAAGGAAATAGAACACATTAAATTATACATCTTAAGTTAGTAATAGTAAGTACCATTTAATTTCCATTCTCCACCTCTAACTTGCCTGTAAGTTTCTGGATTTACTTCCCCAAAGTTTTAGCCACATGTCTCAATTCATTTTTCTTTATTAAAAATTAGTAGGCAGGGCTTCCCTGGTGGCGAAGTAGTTGAGAGTCCGCCTGCCGATGCAGGGGACACGGGTTCGTGCCCCGGTCCGGGAAGATCCCACATGCCGTGGAGTGGCTAGGCCCGTGAGCCATGGCCGCTGAGCCTGCGCATCTGGAGCCTGTGCTCCGCAACGGGAGAGGCCACAGCAGTGAGAGGCCAGCGTACCGCGCAAAAAAAAAAAAAAAAAAAAAAAAAAATATGGTTCAGGAAAATACTAGAATTTTACATAAGGCAAACTCATGGTTGGAGAAAGATTTCTGTATAAGTCCTGAAAATAATAAAATCATTATTTTAACACTATGCACTTCAGACTTTTTATTAAACCAGCTGACCTACTCATTAAGTCGAAATGCTAACTCTTCTCACACCGCATATGAAAACATGCATATTATGATCAGGTATAATGCATGAGTATACGGGTCTCCATAAAATTAAAACAGAGAGAAGCATCTACTCCCGACAAACATTAAGAATTACCTAAAACTCTGATTTAAAGTAAATCAAGTATTTCTCAAATTTTAAAAATAATTTTTGTAGGTAGATTTTCGAAAGGCTTATTGGAGAGCGTCTGTCTGAATCAGACACAAGTGTAATTGACTACAAAAATCCATAAGCAAAGGAAGCTTAATGACCTTGCTTAATTAAAGTGTGAAACTTCAGCCTCTTAAATTCCATGTATATGATTTTACAGGAGGCTTCAGTAAGTCACTCTCTTGACAAGAGCATTCAGATTGCAGAGAAGGCTGCAAAGGCGTTAATGACATTTACCCGCCTAATAAGAACTGTTCACACTTCACGGTTTTTCCTTGTTATTGCTCAGGACAGACACTAGCACCTCATTGAAAGATCAGTGCTGCAAGGGAAAAAAGTCCCCTGGAGACACCTCAGACTTGAGGAAAAGCACTAAATCAGGTGATGCTACACAGATGACATGTTTGATTCTCAGGGGTTCTTACTCACCCTGTGACCATGGATCTGAGGCAGTTAACACACAGCCAATCAAAACCCTCCCCCACTCCCAGAAGACAGGGCCATCCTCCACTGCAGCAGGCAGAGCGAAGGGTAGGGAGAAAAAGAAACTTCTTTCAGGTGCCCTAGGTCTAACAGGATCCAAACGTCTTGTACTGCTCTCAGTTAATCTCCATCAGTATTGTGGCTGAATGAATAAAACACTGACCTTTTCACCTAAGAAACCACAATTTGAATCCAATGTAAAGACACCGGAGGATCAATGGACAGAGGCACTCATATTTTAAAGCAATAAAGCACTGCAAAAAGGGAAAGGGGAAAAAAAGAGGTTTTTGCCTTGGATTTGGCCACAGATTCAACCCAGTTTCCCTGGCTCAGCTATTATGAATTGGATCTCTGATTCAGAATTGAAAAGCTCCCAGCACTGCCCCTATGGATCTCAAAATCTGGCACGAGCCCATGGCTACTGCAAGCAGACATTCCCTCACATGTCAATATGTGGATGCGGAAAAGTGATTCCTGCCGGTGATGGAATGATGGCTGACTCAATGGAATATACTCAGCATGAACTCTCATTCTGGCAGAGATGACAGGACACAGAGACAAAGAGCTCTTAATTACTCTCTCAAGGGGAATTTAAGTGTGTTTTGTTGTTAATTTAAAATGTCTAAACCTGTGTGCTGTACTTTTAAAAGAAGCAAATGAATGAACCAGTTTAAGGTGCATCCCCAGCAACCTACCTAATTCTGTGTCTTATCAACACACCGTAAAATACACAGGCTTAATATTGACGGATACTCTAGCGGCAAAAACCTATGGTATAGATACTCTATGGTTTAAATGTCAATTTCTCTGAAGCCTGGCCTAACCTGGCCTGACCATAAGCCAATATTTTCAGTGGTCTGTGTTCCAAACATTCTCCTATTTATTCCACTAAGGAATCTGGGGGGAAAAAATGCCCGTTGTAGACAAGTATTCCTTCAGAATCACATCCCAGAGAGGATGCAATGTGCACCAGATTCTTCGAATTACCACATTTACTCAACTGCTATTTTTAAAACCAAAAAGAAAAAAAAATCCACAGCAGGAAAAACATATTAAAATAAAAATAGAAAATACAGTAACCACATTACTCATTCTAACTAGAAAGCTGCCTCTGACACTATTATTATGGTTTTGCTAAAGAGAGAAAATTACATGAGAACAAGGAAACCTCTCCTTACAGACAGGACCTTCAGTTCTCAAAGTCTCTGAAAAATGCTTTCCTGGGGGCTAGAGGTGAGAAATACACAGTAAATTGCAGATGAGCTCTGGAGAGTAAATGCGTATCAACCAATATCTCCTTCTCTTAATTTGGGGTCTGATGTGCTACGGTCTATTGTGACCATACGAGGCATTGCACTGTTAACGCAAAACTACACTGTCCAGCCTACCCTCCAAGTCTCTCGTCCCGAGTTTACCCTGACTGAGGGAGAGAGAGAAAGAAAGAAAGAAAGAGAGGGGATACAGAGGTGACTCAGTTGCCACCAACAAATGAAAATACTTCCTCGATAGCAACAGGACCTCAAAGGGTGAATTTCTAAAAATAACCGTTTATGAAGTTACTAGCCAGTAATCCACCTTTTTAAGTTGTTTAGCAGCAAACGTCAGGTCTGCGGAACCAGCAGAATCACTAGTCCCTCCCCTTAGAAACGGATGGTGACGTAAACATCACGTGAATGAAGAACAGCTTCTGATCAACAGGCCCAGATTGGCCTAACCACACTCACCAACACCTCAGCTCAAAGCTGCTCACCCAACCGAAATGCAACGCTCTCCCTTAAACTTGTTCACAACTCTCCCCAACGTTAATACTCTTCGTAAACGGAAAAAGGTCTGTTCCATCCCTTCTACTAAGTAACAATCTCTCTCTTCTTCCTGAAGAATCTCCTCTTTCAACAGGTCTTCCTAGAGTAATTCAATTTGGCAGTGGTCACTTGAATTCTACTAGCAAATGTACTGGCCCGCGTTCTACTTTCCAGTTGCTGCTGGCGTTACGTCCATAGCTGTCACGCATGAATCAAAAAAGTGTATCTTTATTTATGTTTGTCCCATCTGCACAGATTTAGCAAAAGCTTCTAGAAACCTGCACAGATCCTCATCTCACTTTCTGCTTTTCACAGCCCTTCGTGATCTCACGTATGAGTATTTGAAATGTAGGTCACTCCAAAGAAACAGATGGTAGGCTAGGGTTGGGTCTTGAGAGCCTTCCAATGATTTTTGCTATAGTCATGATAGAGCTCATTTCCTGAGCAAGCCCCTCTCATTCTCCACTTGCCCCTTCTGTCAAATTGGGGGAAACATTAGAAAAGAACACACAGTAGCTCAAACAAAATATATGGACACGTAGAAGAACCACAAAGCTTTGTTGCTTTAGGAACTTCAGGGTTTTGGTGAGTGGGGAATTGGGAAGTCGCTTGGCTTAAGGAATTAACATTTACTGAGCAATACTATGAATTTAACAAATTACTTCTCTTTATCCTCAAAACCCTATTATGTAGGTATCATCAGGAAAATGAGGCTCATAGAAATTACTGACTTTTTGCAAGGCTAGAGAGCTCACCGGTGGTAGAACTGAGGTCTAGACCCAAAGCTCAGGAACTTTCGACTTTAGATTCAACAAGGAGCATAAAAGAGTGTTGCTCCGGAGATCATATGGTTTAATCAATGCCATCACAGAGAACATCCATTTCAAGTAAATCTGAACTGGTTCTTACCAATGGCAAATGGCCAGTGAGCTCTGGGCTCATTTCTGCTCCTTCTAGGCAATACAAAAACCCTGCCTCCATCTCCCACAGACATAAATCCTATTCCAGTAGTCACTGAATTCCATGCTAGAATTTGGTGGGCTATGTATTTCTACTTTGCAAGGGTAAAAGGAGGAATATTTTTATTTTAGCTCTGAGCACAAAACATCAAGCTACGTCCTTGAATATAAGGTGTTTATTTTCATTGCTGTTCAAATGGTTAGCGCTTTGGCAAGGGATTCAAAAATTCCTGTATTCCATTTCCAGCTCTGACCCTGCCTGAGGCCTTCAGCTACGATAATAGTCTCTGAAACTCTCTCTCTAATAGGGAGGTTAGGAGGATTGCTGGGATACCATCTATACAATAGTCCAAGCGGTTGGGAAAACAGGCACTGTAAATACAGTACACTGTCCTGAACCATCTACTTTTGTATATCCCTGCCAAAGACAGGGGGATCTTGATCCCCCTGTGATCCTTCCTGCCTGCAAGATTCACATATGTTGAAATGATACAAAGACCCCTTATACCATGGTGGTGATAATCCGATCTTTAGTTGGAGTCAAATAATCCCACTCTATGCCAATGCTATGGGTCATCTGTACCTTCTTATAGTTTTGAGCTTAATTCCCACAATCTGTTAACAGATGCTTTTTCCTTGTGAGTGAAGGCTTCCTGAGAGATCGTCTCTTGTGTACTCAGTACATAGTAATTAATCAACAAAATTGGTTATTTAAAGGACTACCTAAATGAATTTATACCTAGATCCATTTTTCTTTCTGCTCCAGAAATTTCCTCAAAATCTGTGAGGTCAGATAATAGCCCTAAAAAAAGGGTGACTATTTTAAGTAAGTTTTACTTTACGCAATGGGGTGAAAGCCCAGATACTCTAATCATTTAAATAAATCTATCAAGTACTCATTCATTCTTTGCCAGGTGCTTGGAAGGGTATTGAAAGAGTTGATGAAACAGAGAAGTGCAATGGTAATAAAATGGTAGTCATATATGGAGTTAAGTCATTACTCAAAAAAAAGCACACATGCACACACCACGTAGTAATGGTTAATTTCCAGAAGAGTGCTGTGGGCTACTTACTGCACTAAGGACTTCATACATATCATCTGAATAGCCTTTATGATGAAGACACTTAGGTTCAAATACGTTAAATGACCTACCTTAGGTGACAGAGCTATCAAAAGGTAAAACCAAGATTTATACCCACGTCTGTTCCACTCCAAAGTCCAAAATCTTTGTCATGATACTCTCCCGTCTCTTATTTGTAAAATCAAGCATGTACTATGTACATATGTACATGCACGTTTGTGTATATGTATGTATATGCATAGGTATGTATGTATTATTTATTTACAATTCAATAGTAGCTACCTTTTTACCAGACTGGCTGGTAAGACACTCTGTTCTAAGAGGCATGGTGAAATATAAAATATCCAGGGTTTAAGGCTGTTTTACGCACACAGTTCTAAAATGGCCAGGTTGGCAACAGTCTCGAGCAGCCTCTCTCATCATCTTTTTCATCATCATGTTAACAGTTAACACTTACTGGATACTTAGCAAGCGGCACGACCAAATGCCTTATGTGCATCATCTTATTTTATCTTTACAATAAACCCATGAGGTAGTCAATATCCCTGCTTTACAGGTGAGGGAGCCTAGCCTGAGGTGGATAAAGACATGAGCCTATTTTCACACACTTAGTAAGACCTGCAGCCACAACTTAGTAAGAACCTGCCTTAACTACACTAATATTCTGCCCTAAGCTTTCCTGGCCCGTTTAAAAAGAAGGCAGGATGCTGGCTATTCCACCACACATGAGAGGGGCACTGACCTGCGGGCATCCTGCAGGGGCAGAGGCACAGCTGGGAGCGACTGTTCAGTGGGACTAGTGTCCTAGCTCCCTTCAATCACATGGCCCTAATCAGACGTAAGCTCTCATTAGCGACACGTGGAAAAGTGACCCACTCTACTTTCAGGCCTGGTCCATGAAAACCTCCCACACCACCCCTCCACCCACCTTCTCTTGGGACTGCCACCGGGATGAGGAAGCTGAGGTCCCAGAGAAGGGCGGAGCCATAAAACAGTAGAGGCTCTAAACTACTACTCCTCAAATCGCCTCTGGGAGGAAAGTGCTCACCAGCCAGGAACGTCGGCTGGTCTCGCTGAGGAGGAGAAAGAAATTCCTATTGTGCTAGGCCACTAGTATTTCAGGGTTTACTTACTAAAACGACTAACATTTATCCCATTAACTAATCGCTAAAATGTGCTTCCTATCTTTTCCTAAGCATTGGACATGTGCAGAGAAACATGTTTGGCCCCTGATACTGCCCTGCTGTTAACTGGCCGGACCTAGCTCTATGCATAGATGTAAGTGAAAAGTACCAACTGGAATTGGAGTTTACAACTTCATGACTTCATCCACGTTATTTCATCATTTTGCCATTCAAAAGCAAGAGAGATATAAAGGATTATCTCAATTTTAGAGATGAAGGAACCATGGGTAAGAATGGCACATTTTTCCATATTCACATAAATAATCAGTGGCAGTACTGAGGCTTGAGCCCGATCTTCTTACTCAACAGCCAGGGCCCCCTTACTATCCAACTTGATATCCTTCTATGGACCGAGAAAAGAGCTACTTCGCCTCTGCTCCACTCCCTGCACATGATATAGTCGCAATCCTACTAATTAGCTATAAAAACCTTTGCTTTTTTACACTCAATTACAAAAGGCATGTATCCCTGAAAAGGTAAGTCAAAGATGAGCATTTATAATGAAGCATAATTAAGTATTAGATCTAGAGGAAAAGTCCGCGTCGTGGAAATCAGAGAACAAAGGGAACCTGAAACAAGGTGGAGTATCAGGAAATAGGCAAGAAAAGGAACGCAAAAGAGGAACCGATTTCACCTAATTTTGCCATTAAGCACTTCTCAGGTCTTCTCTGTTTCCCAAATCACACCACTTTGATGCCACAAGACTCTCACATATCACATTCTGGAAATACAGCTTGGTAGTCTTAAAAAACAAAGCCAGAAACCACCCAAACACTGCCCATTGAGTCAGAGACCCACGTTGGAATCAGATTTCAAAATTTCCTCCCTCCAATATTTAGTAAGCACTATTACATGCCAGGCTGGGCGCTGGGAGGTGGGTTACAGTGACAAACAAGAGGTAAGGGGTTCTTATCCTCAGGAAGCTTATAGTGCACCCACTGTGCCAATCAGCAGCCTCTGTGATCATGGAAAAGTCACTTGACCTCTCTGAGCTTCAACAACTACAAATGTTAATTCACTGGCAATATCTACAAGAGGGTGGTATGAGAAAGAGGATTCAAAGAGCTAAACATATGTGAACTTGCTCCGCAAAGGGCTGTTTAAATCCAAGTGTTTGCTTAATATTGATGCTTCCTACCACATGGATACCACAAAACACTTATTCTACACAGACCATTAGCTAGGGGTTGTGTGTGGGAGCTTCTGCCTCTCTTTTTACTGCCCTCAAGGGCCCAGCTGCTATTACAGCCTTTGGTCCCCAGGACACCTGAAGAAAGACTAAGGGCCCTTGGACCAACTGAAGTCATTAGATATTCCATGGGTTCCATGGTGAAATGTCAAGCTACATCAAGTGAAGCAGGTTTCTTTACCCATTCATTTAACAAGTGCTTATTGAGTACCCTGCCTCTGTGGCATTCCCGAGTGAGGGAGCCAGGAAAAAAACATTTTAACAGCTGACTTGATTGATTTTAAATTGTATTGGAGCTTGAGGGATACAGAATCCTGAGACAGAGCCACATGAGAAGAGACCTACGTGGGTTAAGCTGGACTGAAAAGGTCTCCGTGAAAAAGTGGGTGGACACCTAAAGGACAAGGCGTTGCCCATGCAGAGAGACGAGTAGGAGAGTCCAGGTAGAAGAATCCACACATGCAAGCACCCTAAGTTGAAGAAGAGTGGAGTGTGTTCAGGAACGGAAGACTTCTGATGAGCTTCACAGGAAGAGGCTATGAAGCGGGTATGGTTGGTGGAAGCTACTTATCTATTCTCAGAAACCAACTTCTCACAGCCTTTATTATGCTAATGTTATCACCAGGCTCTAAGGAAAGGATCTAGAGTGTAGGTCCGCCTAATGCTCAGGTCGGATCTCCAGAAGACAAATGCACCCAGGCTACTCTGGGAAATGTTCTTCTAGAGTGTTGATTGTTCTATTAGTCCTGATTGTTTCAAGGCACAGGTGACTTGAAATGTGCATCACTGCTCGTCCTCTCACCAGGCTGCCGAGACCTCAGCTGATTATTCAGAGTGTCTGATACGGTTCCCTGAATTCTGGCAGGACTCATTTGCAAAGGAGGAGACTGCCACAGATGGACTGGCGTATGAACCCAGGCAAGTCAGTTACACGTGCAAACTGCAAAGAGACTGTGTGAACACTTGATTTTTAAATGATTAAATTCAACAGTGATAATCACCCATATTCTTATATCCTAGGCCAAAGACAAGGAAAATGGGAAAAGAACAGGACACTGCTTTTATTCACTGTGAATAAATGTACTGTGAGATGTAGACTCGAAATACGAACAACTCTTCAGCAGCAGAAAAAAATATCTCATGTTCCGTTACAGTTTGCTTTTTAGGATCAAATTGCCTATTTCCTCCTTTTTTCTGTTTTGTGAGAAAATGCCTAAAATTTACTTCACTTTTCTGGTACTTTCTGAATGAACACTTTAATTGGTACACAGGAGAATACTGGGTTCTTCACCTTTAAGATACTACCTGGATTCTTAAGTCACTGTAGTGCAAGTCTTAGCCAGCTGGTTAGCTTATGAATCACACAGATAATCATATAAGTGAAAAGCAATTTTTACAGAAACAGTACAGGACCCCTGGAAAATATTGCTAGCCCCAAATAAATCTGTGCCCCCACAATCATCTCCCTTTCTCTTTTAATAACCTCTTCAAACATGCCTGCAAAGGATAGGTTTGAACGGCCAGCTCTTCTTCCCCCCCCAAATCCAAAAATTCAAAATCAGATCAGACACTGCTATTCTTCCTCATTCAAAACTATTTCTGAAACCAGAAGTGGCTGTGTTTATACATCAGGGATGTAGGTTTGGGCCCAGAGAGAGTTAAATTAATATCCTGGCTTCACCAGTTCAACTTACTGTACATCTTCATTTGCCCAGTAACACAATCTATAGCCAGCTGCTAACCAAGTCAATATGTGGTAAGACTAACAGCCACCCTAACTTGCCTTGATAATTATTCTCCTCTAACTGACATAATATTCAATATACTGTTGTTGAGAGCAATAATGCTAAAATTGATGCCTTGAGGGCTACAAGACAATTGAGTTTTAGCCAGATAAAATGACTTGTACACTAATCGTGCATTATAGGGTTCCACAACCTTTGGACGCACATTTTATAGTCTACCTGCTCAAAAATGTTACATATAATTACATTCAAAGTCATCTGAGCATACCTTATCATTACCATATATAATTTTAAAAGTACTGGCCAATAATCAAATAACATTGCTTTAGAGAAAAAAAGGTTTATTTCTATAGTCTAGCTCTTGCTTATTGTTTTTTAATGAAATGAGCATTTTCTCACTACATAAATAACAGTATTGTGTCCTTCAACCTCTTGCTTTTTTCCTAAACCAAGAATTATTTTCACAAGAAACAAGTAGCTGATAAATGCTGAATGACAAAAAGCATCATTTAAATAAAATCCATATGACATCAGTACTACCAATAAAACAAGACAGAAACGAAACCCAGTGTTCCTCGAATATAAAAATCATCTATGATTTTCTCAAAACGCCAATTTCAGACCCTGAGTGGAGAAAACAGATTATATTAAATTTGAGACTCTCAGAATCTCTAAGACATTAATGAAAATTAATTATAGTTTTCGCAATTAAGTAATTATCACAATAAGTGACAGTGTTCTTTATTAGGCAGTATTTCACCCCAAAATAAGAGACTATTAGTTTGTGGTTTTGTTGAATTTTCCTCTGAAATTTAATTTCTCTTGTAATTTTGTATCTTTAAATCCTAGGCCCTCACACAAAACTAAATATGGAGTACATTTTCTACGCCTGTCTTACAGTTCTGTGGAAATGCTGAGAAAAAATGAACACCTAAGTAATAATTTCAAGTAAAACAAAGAACAGGCACCGTTCAAGGCAGAACATCAGGACTACAGCACTGAACAACGAGCAGGTTCTGTATTTACTGCCGTCAAAATGCCACGGGACACTGGGTGGTTACGATGGCAATTAATCACAGTCATGCTCGTATCTCTGTGTTTCAACAGTAAGAGATCATGTGTATGGTCCAGCTATTTCAGGCAAAAATAGACACGTGGACCTGAAATACAGCATTGGTGACAGAACGAAGCATTGCACTGGAGGCAGTAAAGATGTGACGAGGTCGGGGCATATACTACCCTACAGTTTATAAAGGAAGGAGTGCTTAGCCAAGCTGACAGTGCCATTCAGAAATCTGCAAGAGGTTTGTTCCTTCCTGCAGTGTAGAACCCATCCCAAATGGACATTAACAATCATCTGTGGAAACAACTGTAGAAAGACGTGGCACTGTGTGTGTCTCCAGATTGGCCTAAGCGGGGATTGTGGAACTGGTTCCATGCTTTGTTCTTCCTGGCCCCTTCCTCCTGGACCCTGCACCGCCTCAGGACCCCCTGATCACCCAGGACTTAACTTTCCACTCACCCCACTGAAACGTCCCCAACCTGGGGCAAATGAGAGAATGCTTGTGAAAGTCTTATATAAACTGAAAACGTAATATATAATTATTCCTGTTATCAGCACCATCTCATCTTCTGAGGGCCAAATGCCCTGTGCCTTAGAGAGTTGACGTCTCACTACGAAATGATTCTACGCTAACTAAAGCAGTCTCGGGAGCAGGCGGGTGATCCTACCTTCCCCCTTTCTCTACTTCCACTCAGCATCCCTCATCCGCTCGCCCTGGCTAACACCCGGTGGTACCACACAGGAGAATGACAGGAGCGTGTGTGTGTTCACGCCAGGTTAAAGCCAGGGCGAGACTCAAGGCCCTCTCCCCCACTCATCACATACCAAGCTGGCAGCCTCACACACAACACAGGGTGGTTCGGGCCATCAACAAGGCTGGCAGAACCAAAACCAATTTTTTTTTTGGAATGGGTCAATTCTCCTGGTATTATCCCCCAAAAGAAATTTCAAAACATCACTTCAGATTCTACCTTCTCCAACTGTGATCTCCTTTGGCAGGAGGGAGTATTTCTTCATCGTCCAGTGTAGTCTTTTTGGATCCTGGGGTCTCCCAACATGCTGCTTTCAAACATTTACCCTTCAAGGGTCGTGGGAAGACAGATGGCCATAAAAACATTTCAGAGGCAAAGTACACAATGCAAAACGACTCATGATATACGGCAAAAAATGATGGAAAAGGCGAGGAGGCTGGGGGCGTGGGGAGTGGAGGCTGCAGGCCCTTCGGAAAAGTCTCAAGACTCTTACCAGACCGGAAGTGCCCCTGACACACAGAAGGGGCTCAAGCTGGAGGAACAGGTGCTGTGAAGGCCAAATCTACAACCAGGTTTGCATGTTTTGGAATGTGAGGGTTTACTGATTACAAAAGCAGGGAGTTTACAGAGTTGTTCCTTTGACTTGGATGAAGCAGCAATAAATGGTTAGGGTACAGAGAAGAGACAACCAAGAAAATACCAAACCTACCAAGTAAGCGTGAGAACCAGCCCTACGAAACCCAGATGAAGTGCAATTTCAGATTTTCGCACACCTGTCACCCTCCTCCGTACCCTCCCTTTTAGTAGGGCTTCGATAAGGCCTGTTGGGGAAGCCAGGAGGCCCGCGTTGTAGAGAGAGGGAGTTGAATTCAAAAGAATGCAAACAGAGCAACCCTAGGCAACAGACCACTACTTCCTTTCTAACGTTCACCACTGAGGCCGGATGCCGGCCCGCTGGCCCACAGCTCCTTTCTTCCAATTCCCTGAGCAGCCTGCCAAAAGGACCACGTTAACCAGAATGGGGTGTGCATGCCCGGGCCTGTGAGGAGCAGGAAGGAGGGCAGGTTTGCCGAGGGCTCCTACCCCAGCCCTTCTCCAGCTGGCCCCCGACACCGGCTTGACGTCCTCCCCCTACCTGCAGGATGTACCCCCGGACGTAGTCACGCAGGGTCCAGCCCAGGCCGTGCAGGATGTGCAGCACCTCCTCCTGCTTCAGGACGCTGAAGAGACGGTCCAGCAGGATCTTGAGCCTCACAGGCACCGCCTGCGTCCCGTAGAGCATCAGACTGCTGATGTCAAACACCACGTTGGACTGCACGATCTCCACTTGGGTGGGGTGGTAGAGGTGCTGCGTGCTGAGCTTATCCAAGGCTGCGGTGGTCCCGCCAGAGGTCCAGGGGCAGGTGGGAATAAAGAGATAAAAAGGAGAGGGCAGAGACAAAGAAAGGAGAAACGAGTTACCGGAAGTTACAGGGGGCTCCATATCTAATAGCTGGATCATAATCACAGATGTCTCAGCAGGGCTGTGCAATGTAAACAGTGCTCTTCCCACCTCCTCCCGGTTTTGTTTGTTTGTTTTTTTGGATTCCGTGTGTTTATAAATTGCAGACGACAGCAAATACAAAATACATTTGGCTTTCAGGAAGAGAGCCGCTGAGGAGGTTTCTAAAGGACGGTGGCTGGCGCTAAAAACCTGACTAATTAATTTGCTAATTGAACTATGGCTCAACCCAAGTTACCACGGTATTCCCCTCCCTGCACCAAAAGAAGGAACACGCACAAAACTGCCAACTCGGCCACAAGAGCGGGTCAACCAACATCGTTTTTCTGAGTAAGATTCACCCCTTATGATACCTGGATGGTTTGAAGAGGAAAAGAAAGGTGTTCTTTAGACTTACAGGGGAAAAAGGACTAACTCAGAGGGAATAAGGAAAGCTGACCTCTGGGTCGGGGGACTAGTCATTTACCTCAAAGCTGAATTAGCTAAGGGGAATTATCCCAAAACTTAATTCTCCTAAATTCCCCTCTTGCTGTTTACCTGTTAGTTCAATGTTCTCTAAAAGTTATTCAGGAGAAACAAACAAGAAAAGGAATTCAAGTCATAATTAGGTATTTTATTAACAGCTCTGACAAGGGCTCAGCATGAGATGAAACTGGAAAAAGAAATGACTACAATCAAAGTACAAGAATTTCTGTGTATTTCAGCTGCGTCACTTCAGCACAGAAAACTGGGGATGACCATTCTCAGAGTAAATATTTTTAGTGGAACTAGTATTTCAACAATTAGGCTTTCTTCTCCTCAAATCTAAGAAATCACATCTCTTCTCCCTAGCTCTGAAAGCCAAGATAAAGCCATACATTCTCATCCCCATCCTTATCTGAGTTACCCGGAACCCTATTGCAGATAATGTGGCGACATTTTTCCTCAGTTTCTCTAAAGTGACCCATTAAGATAGTGCTGTCTCACCTACAGGGCTCAAAGAGATGCTGAAAAGATGAATGAGATAACGAATGAGAGGTGCTTTGAACTCCTGAAGAGAACACAAAAGCATTAGCTCAACTATGAGAATTGTACACATGACCTTCTGAAGATTAAAAGAGGTAAACACGTGAGCCTGAAAGATGGTCATCTAATCTCATGAGTCAGGCAAATGGGTATCAGACAACAACCACCAGGCTCAAATCCTAACTCTACCTGCAAGCACCCAAGGTTTCTCCCCAACAGCACAGGCTACCGTATGTGTACACTCTGAGCAGCTCCTCTTTTAATACACCGGTATTTCTGCATATTAATGTGTGTATTTAAAAGTGCACGCGCGCACACACTCACACTTTTTAGTATCTCAAGTGTATTTCTTTAGGGCTCCTCCTCCACTCTCGTTTCCTCCTGACTTGTGGTCACTGGAGAGTTCATGTACTCTTGATAAATTGCCTTCCTACATCCACAGTGTAAAGGCCCTTATCATTTACCCGCTGGCTTCATTCAACACATTTACTCCCAGGAATACTTTGTCAAAGAGTTCGGGTTTCCTCATACTTCATTTCTTGCAGCTGATTTGTCTGATCTTTCCTATTCTAGTGGTTAAGTCAACTTTGAATAAATAGCTTTAAAAATTAATTTAACGTTTGGGAAAGATAAGGGATTCGCCAGCGCAGGGATTGAAGTCTTCTCTCGCTCCACAGGGCATTTAGACAGCAAAAATGCAGGAGAGAGGTATTATTATCCCTGTTTTTCTTCAAGTACAGCTTAACTACTCAGCCTTCTGATGAGTCGCTGCTCTGCTTACAGAAATCCAGCACGCAGGTCGAGGGAAATCTCCGCTTCCGTTTCCCTTTATCAACCTTCCTGGCCCATATCAAGCACTTCTTCACAAAATTATACCGCTGTGAGCAAAACAAATATGAAACTGGGAGGGATGAGTAGAGGGGAAATAAAATGACACCAAACCTGATTTTTGTCCATGTGTTCGGCACCTTGTATCTATGCATTAAGTATATGCAGGTGTGTGCACCAGTGTGTCCTAGGGCCAGGCGGAAAGCTGTCACCCCTCTCCCTCTCACTCCTTAAAAAGGGCTGGAAGTTTTAGAAGATGAAGAGGACTAAACTGTTGAGGGCACAGAAACAAAGAGAAGTTGTTCAGAGAATTGAAAGAGCACAGGTGGAACAGGTAAAAGCAAAAGTATTTCCCTATATATGCTTGTGAGACCGTCAGAGAGTGAGAGTATTAAAAGGACATTACTGATTCTTTAGCATGCCACATGTCAAGAAGTAGGAAGACACATAAATAAATAGGCCACATAAATATACAGTGGAGGTTAACAACATTTTCTGTAAAGGTCCGGACTGTAAACATTTTAGGTTTATGGGCCATGCTCCGTGTTTCACAGCTACTCACCTCTGCTACTATAGAGGGAAAACAGAACAGACTTAAATTAAACTAATGGGCATGTCTACGTTCCAATAAAACTTTATTTACACAAATAGCTACATTTTGGGCTCTGATATGGAAAATGAAGGGGCGGGCCAAATAGTTAAAGAAAGTCAATAGTTGGTAAGGAAAAAGTCCCACGGGTGTGATTTAAGCAGCAGTTACCTCGGAGATGAGCCATAGAGGAAGGCTTGAAGAAGTAAACTGCTCAGCTTGCAGATGTCAACTGCAAATTTCAGCATAAACATATCATCAAAGATTATGCTCGGTCAAATTTTTGAATGAATCAAATTTTCTGCTTTATAACTGCTGGACTGTACTGCGTCACCAAGTTGACAACAGCTTTGGGAGGGGACGTCTCCTTGGTCGGCAAAGGGTTAAGTAACAATTTTTAAACTGTCATAATAACAGTAAACTGAGAACTGGACTTCTGCCTAATGTCATGCTCTTCCTATGTCTGACTGGGGGATTCAAGTCTGGATCTCAGGTGGGTTAGTAATATGAGTTGGGCCAATGGGAACGAAGGAAAGGTAGGGCAAGAACTTGTTCAGCAGGATGGAGTGGGAAAATGATGGTCATCTGCCTTTATGAGCTATGGACCTAACCATCTGCTAAAATTGTCCCATTTCAATGGTATTGCCAAAATTCCACTTTCAAATGAAATCTTAGCCAGAAATTGGTATAAAAATATATGAAAGTGAAGCTACTCTTAATAAAGCTCGAGTGAGCATGAATTTGACAACTTCCCACCACGCATTACCCTCTTCTTCCCTTCCTCCTGTTTAAGCATCTCAGTGGGACCCCTAGAGTTCCCAGAAGCACAATTTGAAAAGCACTTGTCTGTACAATAATATGATATCAATTGTTTCGCCTGCCGTGCCTCCCCTTCATTCTGGGAACAGAAACTGGATTTCCCTTCAGGGAACCCCTTTTCTCCTACACTCAGTACCATTTATTTCATAGAACAGAATATTCCTGAAGCCAGGCCTGGAAAACCAGTACCTCCCAGTTCCTTGGCCAAAACAACCAGTTTAAGAATGGGCAAGTGGGGCTTCCCTGGTGGCGCAGTGGTTGAGAGTCCGCCTGCCGATGCAGGGGACACGGGTTCGTGCCCTGGTCCGGGAAGATCCCATATGCCGCGGAGTGGCTGGGCCTGTGAGCCATGGCCGCTGAGCCTACGCGTCCGGAGCCTGTGCTCTGCAACGGGAGAGGCCACTACAGTGAGAGGCCCGCGTACCGCAAAAAAAAAAAAAAAAAAAAAAAAAAAAAAGCAGAAAAGAATGGGCAAGTGACCTACGTCTAAAGAGTGATATTGAATCCAGGCTTTCAGTTAGAAATACTAGGGAGTTCTTCCCTCTTCTTGAAATTTGTAGCTGGCAAACATGCTTGGGAATGAGAGTCACATGGAGGACAGTTGAGCCACAGGATGGTCTGAGAAAGACTAGGGACTGACAATGTTGTTTGATCCAGAAGATACAGAGATGGCAGTGCCTGAGGGTGCGACCCTCCCAGAATTTTCAGTTACCCGAGTCAACAAAAGCTCTCTCTCCCCTTCTCTCTCTCTATGTCTGCTTGAGGTAGGATTCTGTAATTTGTATCTAAAAGAGCCTTAACTAAGACAAGTACCTTTTTGGGGTGTCCTTCCAGCTAGATAACATGTATTTCAAAGGAGCTGTCAGTGGTCCAACAAGGTATGTTAGTTCCAGGCCAAATGCAATTCACAATTTCTCCAGTGACTGGAATGAGGGTATCCTGAACAATTCATATCTCATACAAATTTGCAAAGGGTGATGGATGCCATCAACAACATTAATAAATAAAAATTATTGTTGTATGGGGAAGGGGAATAAAGGAAATGACCATTTAAGTACTAACTAAATGTTAGGCATCATTCTAAAGGGTTACAATAATCTCGTTTAATCCTTTAAAAAAACTTAAAACACAAGGTATTACTATTACTGCCTATTTGGAGATCACAGGTTCCGTGAGGGTCAGTAACTGGCCTAAGGTCACTTAATTATTTCTCCCAAGAACTTCTTTTTCTACCACACGTTCAGATAAACAGTCAATAAGCAACTCTGGAAACGTGCAAGCCTTCATCATGTTGGAAGTCCCTAACTCCCAACAATCTGGGCTTCCTGCCCGTCACTCTGCTGAAGCAAGCATTTCAAAGGTCACCAACACCTGCCTTACTACAAAATCCCATCGCTTTTCCCTTCATTCTCCGCCATGATCTCGCCATAGCAGCTGACCTGATTGAACACCATTCCTCCTAAAATGCTCTTCTCCTTCATTCATGCATACATGCGTTTATTCACTGGCACTTAACAACTTATCACCAAGGCAGGTACCGCATGCAGATGCAGAAGTCATCTTTGCTGTAAAAGAGATGTGATAAAGTACTGTAGGACACAGAAGAGAGGGCCACTCTGCCGGGAAGGAATACTCTTGTAAGTCATCAGCAAGCGAGAAAGGAGGACGACAGTCCAGGTAGACGGAACTAAGGCAGGGGTTCTCAAACATTATGTGTCTCAAAATCAGATGAAGGGCTTGTTAAAACACAGGTCAGATGGCTGGGCCACCTTCCCCTGGAGTTTCTGATTCACTGGGTCAGGGGTGGGGGCCAAGAACTGGCATTTCTAACAAGTCTCCACAAGACACTGATGCTGCTGGCCAGGGACAATACTTTGAGAACCACTGCACTAACGAGGTGTGTGTAAGAGAACTGAATATCCAAAGAATGTGTCAGGCTTGCAGCAAAAGAGTTGAAGATAAATACAGAAAAGTCAGATGGGCAGTCTGTAAGAAACCTTAACACTGCAGGCCAAAACCTGTGGAAAGGTTATAATATAATTTTATTTCTGGGTAATAGGATATAGAAAATATTAAACATTTTAAAAGGTGAAAATGACTTATAATTTTAGATGTAAAACTCTGACGAGAGTCCAGAAGTTTATTTAAGGCAATAGGTGTCAGCTGGGGACACATGGCCACAGAGCCACAATCCCTAAGGAAGAAGGGTCGAGAGGGAGATGGTCATGGTTCGGGTGAAAAATTACCACAGGTGATGCTGACATACACGCCTACAATACATGCCACTGAAAACCACGGAGATGAGTTAGAGGGCAGGATAACTTACGAGTTAAGTGAACAGGGTAGAAAATGTTTGCAATACTCCACTGGGAGATGCCCTGACTCAGTGGACTTCAAATGATGATCTGCCTAAACCTGGGGTATGCACCGGCCTTTCAGAGATACGCAGACATGGGGACTCAATTTCCAGATCCCGTAATCCCATATTTACTCTTTCCTAAAACTGATCCCCCTGAGAACAGGCCCGCCTGTTCATGCAGATTATCCATCCCCAATCCTCCTGTGAAAACTATACCCTTCTTTCCTTTACCAAATAAAGGCATAACTCTGACTTGACTTATACAGCGCACTGGCGCAGGGTGTAAAGCTCTCCTGGGGGTCAAAACAGTGGCCAGTTTGAATCGCTTTGTGAAGCCTTGTTTAAGGATTAATAAAAACACCAAGAACCTGGAAAAGGGCCCTCTTCCCCTGGTCATGCATATACAAGTAAAGGGTAGCTAGAACCTGATATTCGGGTCTACGCTGGAGCATTCAGAATTCAGACATTATGTAAAATGGGCAACAGTCATGCACTCACCTCTTGCATTCCTATTTAATAAGGTATCACTTTTTAGGAAGTATCCTGTGAGCGCAAAGCAAAAGTGTCTAATGCTGAAAATGGCTTTTCCCTCCATTCTTTTCAATTATTCCTGACACTCATCCCCAGGAGGTGTCATCACCTGGGACAAAAAGCCCCCGAGCACATGTGCTGCCCACTCTTTTAAATTCAGTTTGAATATTTTCCCAGACCTATGAAATTTGGAAGATGCACTGAATAAAACCTGTGGATAGGAATTTTACAGAAATTCAGAAACAATGTGTATCATTTAATAAGGTAGTTACTACCCATTTAATCAAATACTATCAAAATATTTGTTATGATTAATCATTTTCATCTTATAAAGTTTTGAATATGTCTACATCCTGTTAATAGAAATAAAATTAAATTATGACCTAAATGCCAAAGCACTTAATTTTTAGCAGTATATAACTTCTTTCATTAAACACATTAAAAGTTTGACCATGTTTTTATAAAATATGGCTCTTATCTACTTTGTTCCTAAAGTCCAACACCAGATTGTGATACACAAATCATTATTAAAGTAATACCCTGACTTTTAACATACTCTTCACTTCATAAAAATCTTAAGTTATACATTATAGTGCATCATTACTAATTAAGGAATGCGAAATAGCATTTCTATTGTACCTTTATTAATTTTATTAGCTCCACATTTTATTCTAGACTGTTTTAGCAAACTATCCTATGAATTGCAGTTCATAATTTATTATTTACAACTTTCCTCAAAATGCATATTAATACATTCATTTGTATTGAAATGTGAGTTCATTTCTTTTCCCAATGATAATTCAGCCTGATTTGGCCATGAGCACTGGTGGAAATTTTCATCAATTAAGAAAGCTAAATATGCAGTAATAAAAGTTATCACCTTAAAAAAAAGATATATTGCAGAAGTCATCTGAATAACACACACAGTATTTTAATTTTCTCGGTCTTTTTGGTGTATACGAGAATAAGTGATATGCCGCTAAGTGAAAGACTAACAGCTAAGTTTATAAATTGGCATTTGCTATGTCTTGTTAATGTCTTTCTCCAGAAATTGAGAAAGTAAATGACTCTAACAACATCTGGGTAATAAGGTGGATGAAACAAAGAGAAACTAACTGATCACTGTGTAATTGTTGGCACGTAATCTGAAATGATTTCTAAGAACCGAATGACAATGTGATAAAGTTCCTAGTCCCACGTATTCATGTGAACAGGTGTCTGAGCACTTAGATCTGCAAAAATGGGGAAGGAACTGATAGTGTACCTTTCCTCTTTCTTACAATAAGTACTATTCATTTATTGATACATGAACTAATCTAGGAAGAAAAAAGTTTATTGCCCTATCCATTTTATTGACAGATGCATTTCTGACAAAAATCTACTTTATGTTTAATAAATTATGAAAATGTGTAATATTTATATTGCTTTGATCTTATTCCTCTTGATCAAAATTAAACAATAAAATTTCCATTTATGGATATATTATCTTATTTTCTTAATTTTCCTTGCAGACATGAATGATAAAAGACTTTGCAGTGAACATATGATTTCATTTGTGGTCACGTTATTTGGGGACAGTGAACTGGAAACAAGAGTTAAGAGAAAAAATAATGACTTTGAAAACAATGATTTGAAGTTCCCAGTGCTTCAAGAGTGCTTGTTATCCTCCAGATTAAGGACAGAGTTTCTAGGGCTAGACTCCAAGGGTTCAAATGCTAGCTCTGCCACCAACTTGCTGCATGACCTTGGCAAGTTGCTTAGCATATGAAAATGTTAGGATGGAACTTTGTTTTCAAAATTCTTTTGGGGGCAGGCAAGACAACAGCATGAAGACCACTACCTTAGTACAAGGAGAAAGAAAAGGAGAACAAAGAATCAAGACCAAGCTAACAAGTACGGGGAAGAAAATAGATGCCTGGAGTGAAGATGAGTCAGGGTTACAGGATGACTGAGATTTTCAAGTTTGGAGGATTTGGACGGGAAATCAACTGAGATGCAGGGGACCCATCAGGATTCCAGAGGAGCTGCCTCTCCAGCTGCCCACCTGTGATCATCTGCCTCTAGGAATCCAACTACTCCTATACTACACCGGCCATCCCTAACCTGTAAGTTGAGTTCTACCCAAACTCTGTGCCCTCAACTCCAAACATGTACTTGTGACCCCTACTGCTGTGAAAGGTAAACCCAAGAAACTAGGCCAAAATGCTTGAAATCAAATCTTTTTTGTTGTGATTTTTTTTGACTGAATATCTCGTAGATGCTCATTGAAAAAATATAAATTTGAGAAAAAGAAAAACAAACGGAAGACACTCATACATAATCCCACCAACCAAAGGCACTATTGTCTACATGTTGATGTAGCTGCATCTACTTTTCTTCAGTCCATAATTTTATGTAGTTAAGGGTCACACAGTAGTTACAAATTTCTATCTTGTTGTTGTTTTTCTCACTGAACTTTATATAGCATGAACACTCAAAATTATCTCTGACTACCTAGTCCCCGTAAATGTCTCCACTGCAGTTCCCCTGGATCTAACCCTCCTCTCTGGCCTAACTTCTACCACTTCAGTAGAGGCTTTTAGACCCTCCTAAGTCCACTACTGCAAGCGACTTCTGGCTGGTCTGGTGTGGTGTGGTCTGCCTCTGCTCTCTCTCTGGTGTAATACAGAAAGAACAGAGTCAGTTCTCAAGTCAGTATTCTCAAAAGGCTGCTTAGAATATGTCTCTTTTCTGCTCAAAAGTTTCCAGTAATGCTCCAGCCCTACCCTCTCAGCCCCCAAATTCTTAACCTGGGTCAGAAGACCTTGGAAAGACTGATTTACTACTTTCCAGTCTAATAACCGTCTAACATGGCTCTCTGTTGCAACAAAAGTGAGCTGCCCACTGCCTTTCTAACAAAACTAGTGAGGAAAGCAGACTTTAAAAAAATACACATTAACACACAGTATTACAAACTGGGTATGTGACATGAGAACATGATTTAAACAGGGCTAGGGATGGGGTGTTCCAGGCAAAGCCATCTCTGCTAGGACGTGAACAAGGGAGAGTAGCACATGATGAGGCTGGAGAGACAAGCAGGGTTCCAACTGCTGAGCTACATTTTTCAAATTTTCAATTTTTCAATGCTGTTCATTAAGGGCCTTTCCTCTTTCTTTCTTTACCTTTTCAACTACCCTTTTCTTCCAGCTTCCATACAAGTTCTGTTTTCCTTTTCTATAAAACTTGGAGAGGTCCCCTCAACTAAGAGCAAACTGTCTCAACAATGATAGCACTTAAAGTGAGCCAATCATGCACATACCAACTACACGTTGCCCATTTACTGGGTCGCTTCTGTGCCTATTTTATCATAAGAGCTTCAGCAACCATATCTGAAACATAATCAAGGGTGTTCAGCTCTCATATTGTTGAGTGGATGGACACAGCTAGTGTGCAAAGATAGGACTCGATTCCACTGTGCCACCCAATTCTTAATTTCACTCACGTCTCATTCTCAGCCCTCCCCTCGGCTCTTTACACTCTAGACAACAGTGGGGGTAGGTAATTACAGCAGTTTAGGAAGTGAGATGGGGCTGCTAGCTGAGCAGAAATTAACTAAAGTTGCATAATTTATTCCCTTTCCTACCACTTCAAGCATTATTTGGGGGCATCCAATGGATTTCTAGGTAAAAGCAGTATGAGATCTAGTGGTATTAAAGAAAACAAGCTTAATACCAGGGTGCAGAGACCACATCATAATGAACAGTCACTATGAGAATCATAGTTCAGATCACTAAGTTTGTGGTCCATGTGCTAGATCTATGGTCTCCTAGCTATAGGAAAAGGTATAGTAGAGCCAGTCCTCCTCCATATCCATGGGTACTGATCCATGGACTCAACCAACCGTGGATGGAAAATATTCACAAACAAAAAATTCCATAAAGTTCCAAAAAAGCAAAACTTGAATTTGCCATGTCCTACAACTACTTACATAGCATTTACATTGTATTAGGTATTATAAGTAATCTAGAGATGATGAACGGATATGGTGGATTTGGGAGGATATGCATAGGTTATATGCAAATACTACAGCGTTTTTATATAAGAGACTTGAGCATCCATGGATTTTGATATCCATGCGGGTCCTGGAACCAAATTCCTTGGATACCAAGGAACAAGTGTATAGACTTTGGAAAGGGGTCAGAGAACAGTCAACACAATAAGGTAAGAAGAGCATCTACAAAGAAAAGATTATTTTTCTTTTGTAAAAGGTCTGGAGGGAAGAAAAAAAGCAAACAGACAAATTAACCTCTTTTTTAGTATGCAGAATTTTCTTGGGAAAAAGAAAAGGGTTTAACTGTACAATATGGATACTAGTTAGAAAAAGAAAAAAAAAATCATACAATAAGAGCTTCTTAAACTGTGAGTTAGGTTACTGAGGGAACATAATTTACCTGGATTTCTTTACAATGCCAGAAACAGAAGTTTAAACTGGTAATTTTCAGGCTATAAAACAAAGGAGAAATTGAAGCCTGGATATAATTTCAATAAACACTTTGATAGGATCTATAGTTTTTCAAAGGAAAGTGGTGGCTAAGCCACAGACCCAAAAAAGACACACAAGTCAGTATGAAGAAAACTCATTTCGGTCAGGAACAGAATCACCATAAGGACAACAGCCGGAATTTCTGTGCTTCATCAATGTAAGTGTGTAACATAAATGTAAAATAAGTATAAAATGTAATGCAAAATATGGAATAAATATGAAGTAATATATACTTTTAACTACATTGCTAACTTAAAGAACAAAGTAATGTCCTTTATAAAATTCAGTTTTCAAATGTATAAAATAGTACCGGCAGTGTGTGAGGGGTGGTTATAAAAGAACTTGCATCTATTAAATGAAATGTGAATAACTATTTTTTTATTTCGATTTTTAATAACAGGAATTACTCCCCAAACCTTCAAATAAATTAAAATAAATGTAAACCTGTAATTCTACAGACTTCACTTCCAATATTTTCTGTGAAGGTCACAGAAATAAGACCATATTCAGATACATTTTTTTCTTAATGTAGGAGTATAAAAGTGCTTTTCACCGATCCTAGAAAATTGGCCCTCAGTGATAGTTTATAGTTCTTAGTTTTCCACAACTTTTTTAAAACATAACTTTCTTTAAAAGCCAAATTCAAGTGACTTAGGTGGTTTTCACAGGAATACGCTCAAATACTTCAGGGTCCTGATGTCCAGTGGATTCCATCGAATAGTTGTTCAGGCATGGCGGTGTGAAGCTTATAGCCATTCAATAAAATAAAAAGTGAGCCAAATGGAACGATTTTTCAAAGCCGCCTACTTCGCAGAGTAAAACAATTAAAAATCTGTATGAAAATGGTCTAAAAGGAAGCCTTTTATTTCACTAATTTCCAGTCCTGTCCTGGATATTTTTAAAATTTTAAATGCTAATTTGAAGCAATTTTAGAAATAAAAAAAAAATTAAAGAAGCCTTATTCTTTCATTTTGGGAGAAAGCCAAGTGAGCCTTAAATTGCAACGCTAATTGTTTCAAGAACTACAGTCTCCTGCCCCAATTCCCCTTAGGATTCCAAACTATAATAGCATCAAGTGGTCAGCTTTTAGGAGCTGTGAGTCCTAGAACACTATTTTAATTTCTAAGAGGTTAACATTTCAATGTGTCTTTAAATGTTGTTTTATGGAATTCTTTCCACGATTACTTGAAGAGTCGAATAAAAACAGTTGTTAGTGACAGAATTTTATTAGGGCAATTTCTGGGGGCAGATTTTAAAGTTTTGATTACTTATAATTCAGAATATTGTTCCCCTTCCTACTTCAAGTACCCAGACCATAACCTCTGAATTTATAAGGGTGGGCGGCTCTTCATTCTTGCTAATATGACCAATAATTTCCAATTATACGATACTTTATAATATGCACACTATACCCAATATAATGATATGTCATTTCAAGGTAGCTAGCCCATGAACTTCTACAGGTTTAATGGGATTTTGCATATTTAGAATTTCATCATAAAGGGGCCCTTTGGAATCATTAAAACATCAATCCTTTCCCATTATAAGACTCAGCTCTCTTACTAGGCCAAGAGCATCAAGGCACAGGGCAAAGCCTTAACCCACCCATAGGTTGTAAGCCAGTTCCCAATAAAAGCCATAGCACTGGGGGAGAACATTAGTAAATGGCAATGATGACATAGTAAAAAACTTTTTAGTGAATCAGGTGATCGATCAGGAAGGTGGACCATGATTGTTACTAAGAGAAAAAGTCCTTACGACTTGAAGTAATATTTAGATCTGCACATTGTATTCACTGCTTTTGGGGGGAGAGAACTGTGTAACTGGGAGCAAATTAAGTATAAAATAACTCATGTTCCATTTAAGTCATAACTTTCTAACTGGAACTGTCAAGGCTGAATTAATTAGGATATTTAATACCAAAGAGAGAGACGGCTTGCTTTTAGAATTTTTTTTTTAAGGAAAGAAGAAAAGGAATGATACGTAGCTGAAAGAGTTGATCCCCAAGCCTGGTGATAAAATCTGTCAGCCCTTCTGTGTGAAGGGCTTATTTTTCTTCTTGAACAAATAGTGTGTCAGTGTTTTTAAGTCAAAAAAAAAAAAACAAAAAAAAAAACCCAGCAACGACAACAACAACACCACCACCACCTCTGCCAAGCCTCCAAAAACCCTGATTACGTTACTATATCTTATATGCCTTATGTGAATGATGCCCGATTTTTTTCTTGTGCCTTAATACATGAGGGATAGGTATATGAATACTCTTATGGTCCGTTAGGAATGTGATCCTACACTGTAGGGAGGAAAGGGGGACAGAAGGAGCTCCAATGAGCTCCCCCTGTCTTACGGATTTTAATTGTTCCCTGGCTGACATGCAGCTTTGAGTGTGTATGGATATGCACACACACACCGACAATTAGTCGAGGGTAGAATTTGAGCTCCACTTGAGACTATCTAGGTAATATTTCAAACTGACTGGCATTTCCCCCCTGTGGCCTTATGCATAATAAAGTCCTCACAACAGACTTTGGAAATCATTAAAGTCTGACGGAGGCACACGTAAAAGTAGACTGTCAACACTGGGTTATTCAGAAGCTCACTCTCCTGGCAAGGAGATTAAACAGATCCTTGGTTTTGCTTCTCTTCCTCCTTCCTTTTCCTTCCATGGCCCACTTTTGGGGGCATGTCTCTCCTCATACGCATCTCCATCAGAAGGTGGTAAGGGGAAAGAGCAAATGCAATCTGCAAACTTGACAGTAAGTCTAAGAAGAGACTGACTAACCGAATCTACTTGCTGAAACCAGGTTTGGGGATTACTATTATTCCTGCTGCTGTTCTATCCAATCTCTAGTCACCAAGGTGAGCTGAAAGTTGACTACACAAACCTTGCTTTATATAATTCACAGATCAATGAATTAAATGCACACTGACTACAAAATATACCCCCTTTAAAAGTAACTACTGAAATTTGCTACTTGAACGGAACAAGTATTCAACAAACAGAAAACGAATTCTTCTGTAAGAGAATAATCACCCTACTCCCAATTTATTAACTTTAAAGACTTAATTTTCTTTAAGTAGCATATATCTGTATCAGAATTTCACTATGGAGACATTATAAATGCAAGGCATATTTATTTTTGATAGAACATGTGCTTTAAACTCTTTCACATGTAGTGAAGAAGTATTTCAAAACTGAG
The DNA here is from genome assembly GCF_008692025.1 of Phocoena sinus. Lineage (NCBI taxonomy): Eukaryota > Metazoa > Chordata > Mammalia > Artiodactyla > Phocoenidae > Phocoena > Phocoena sinus. The sequence continues at coordinate 66,320,417 of NC_045768.1, forward strand.
AGAGAGAGCAGTGATACAAAAAGCCAGCAGCTGGTAGGAAATACCTAAAAGAAAGACATGATTATATTCGGTCTTTTTTTTTTTTTTTTTTTTAATGAACGTCACCTTTGTGTCACAAGTATTTTTCCTTCTCTCTCCCACTAAGTCAGCCTGAAATCTCATTCTAAATCTATAATCAATCTTTTTCTCCCACTGTAATCCCTTAAAACTCTGGGCTATCACACATACTTTTGACACTGATGCGTGTTTTCTTCTGTACTGCTGGATTGGCTTAAGGCATATATCAAGTATCAAACTGCTTTGCATCTATGACTGGTGGGATAAAAGACCTCTATATAAAGATCTGCTCATAAAAAAGGGCTAAGAAGGCAGTCTCAGGCAAAGTCTAAACTGACCAAGTTTTAAATGCATGATCAGAAAATGTTAGGGACTAGAGCAATGCTTGCCGATTTTTCCATTAACATGATCGATGTACAACTGAGCAGAGAGGAAAGCCTTAAAGTTACCATCCCGTTCTCTACTAGTTGGTTCTTTTGACACCTAAAACCTATCAACAAGGCTAAAGGGCTCTCAGAGTTTAAGCCATTTCCAAAATGAAACTATTATATACCATCACAAATATTTCATAAAGCTCCAAACTTTAAGAAAAGAAGTCTCCTGAATGATGTAAACAAAGAGGGGGCAGATACTGGTTAGCTCTGTGAATCCTGGTTACCCAATTTGATAATGGTAATTATCCTAATTTCTGATTAGAGGACAAGTTTTATTAATCAGGACCAACAGGCGCACACACACACACAAAATCCAAATTTTAAAATGTAGCAATTGTTCCTGTAGATATTTTACTGTACTTAAAAACCAGTAAGAGAAAACACTTGCCAAGTTCATTTAGTCTCTGACTGAGTCACACATATGTGATCTCCTAATTTACAGCTTGCACGTGCAGATGTTCACACTTAGTAAAAGCGTTTCTTAATAGCTTTTTTTAATTAAAAGTGTGTTGATAATAGGTGCTTTAAACATATCCAAACAACACAGCTGAACTGACAAATGCCTGTCTTCGTGTCTCACATTGAGGCAAGATTTTATGAGAGAAACTATTATGATTCAGTTGCATGGTCTATAGGATAAATGCTACCCCCAAAACCTCCAAATGAGATCTTTCATTAATTTTTCTCTCTATGATCTGTTTCCAAGTCGAAATGTTAGACTGCTACTAGGTTCATGTAGCCGAAAGCAGAACCACACAGCCGTTGCTGGCTGCCTGCAGTTTTTTTCCTTTGCAAAACTTTGAACCCCATCCAGCTTTGACACACTGCCTCTTCAGCTAATAACTATCAAGTTTCCCCTTGTCTCCTGTCTACTTTTCTTGGAGGCAATTGCGCACTCAGCACCCCGAGATAATAACACACATCTATAAGATAAAAGCAATGGCATTAATGTAATTGTCTGCCTTTCTCTCTTTAGCCTAATCTCTTTTTTCCTTCAGTTTTGACTGCCTATGTGACACCTGTTTTTGTCTCCTCTGATCCTACGACAGGTTTTCCGCTGACAAGGTTTTTGCCTGACAGAGATTCTGCAGACAAGAACATAATAAAATATGAAGAACTGCTTGTCAGAGTTTCTGCCAATGCTCACATGAAATAAAGAAAAAAAATGACTTTTTTTTTTTTTTTTTTTTTTTTATAAGGGGCCCTGTGATGGTCGCTTTTGGCCTGTCAGGAAAAAGACTTCCCTGGCCAATTTCTCCATGCCAAACAGGTGTTTTCTTTTATGTGAGAGGCTGATTTGTTTTTAAATTTTTACTGATAGTGGAAAACATGAATAGCCAAAAGGGGGTAGGGGGGAATTTCTTACCCTCAGATTTTTGCAGGCAAAGGAGTACTGAAGAACTACTAAACAGAAGTGAAAAATACTTCACTCAAGACCACATCTTCTGAATAAAACAAAAATGCAAACATCTGTTAATGATCAAACAAATTTAACTTCTCTAAAGTTTACTTCTTGGTTGGTTAGGCTATTAAAACCTTCCACCTACCTTTCGCTTGTTTTGTCTGAAGACACAGGGGGAAACAGCAGAGATGAAAAAAGAGTGAGGGCTGAAAAAGAGAAATGCAGAAACAGGACTAAAGGCAGGGGGTTGCAGGCTATGTTTACTACTTAAAATGGGAAGAGGCTGCTGGAAAAGAAACTGGCAGTTAGGAATCAGAGACTTTTAGATACACGTAGGAGGTTCCCATAAGCCTTTGTTCCATGTGTTCTCTCAGGTGGGAGATGCTACAATGGGTATAAGCACCCAGAGATGAAGAAGTGCTTTTCCTGAGGTCCCAAGCTAGTGGAGGGATCAGTATTACAGAAACTACCCTTCTGGTCTCAGTGAAGTATTCTGAGAGTATACAGGAGGTAATACTTAATTGCTCCTGGGGGCGAACAGGTCCAGCTTCCCTGATGACCAGGGCAGAGGAAAGAGCAGACATGATCAATAGTGCAGCAGCTGTGAAAGCACGAAGGACTGAGTGAAAGGACAGGAGCCAGAATTTGGGATTCTAGGATTCTCACACCAGTTTTAACTACTCTACCAGCAAACCAGTTTAACCTAAGCTTCGGTCCTCCAAATACATTTATCTCACACCAAGGACCTAGAAGAGCCATGCCTAATAGAAATATAATTCAAGTCACATACATAATTTAAAATTTCTCTACTCTCATTTCAAAAGCAAAAAATGAACAATGAAACTAATTTTAAAAAATATATTTTATCTAACCCAATACATAAAAATTTTACCAATATGTAGACAATATAAAAATGATTCTCAATGAGCTATTTTACATTCTTCTTTTTTTTTAAGATTACATTTCTAAATTTCAGTGTACACTTTACACTTACAACTTATCTCAATTGGGACTAACCACATCTCAAATGCTCAGATCCAAAATGGTGGCTTCCTTTTTGGAAAGCCAGGTTTACAGTTGCCTTTGCATTCTGTGGCCAATTGAACTTAAGGCCCAGCAAGGCTGTCCTTTCAATTAATTGGGTCTGCACTTGCTTTTGTAGGATCACCTGACCATACAACCAGGCTGGGAGACCTAGAGGCCAAAGGGGGGATTTCCCTATGTATCAAGGAACAGCTCTAAGGAGAGAGGGACCTTACTACTGGGCCCCTTAACAGGTATTGCTTACAAGTCTATACAGTTGTGGCAGTAACTGCTTTAAATATTTCCTATACAACGCTTTAGCTATCTGCTCATTCAGAAGAGATTAACTCAAGCTTCTTAAAGAGTTACAAACTTCTCCCCTCCCAGAAGGCAACACCTGGTAAGGAATGAGTTGCACAGACAACGTTTTATGCCTCCCAGAATACAAGTCAGAATTTCTCTGAAATACCACATGCATCTCATCCAGCGATTTTACTCTTCAAATGTGGGGGTTAGGGGTGGAGGGGGGGTATGGGGGACCCACACTTAGAAGAAGTCATCACTATGACACAATAGGAGGAAGAACGGTTGAGAGTACTGCCGAGGCATCCTGGGTCCTTCTGACCCAGCAGCATCTCCCCATTATCTGAACAGAGCACCCTGACTAAAATGAGAGGAACTGAGTATGTTTCATGTAGAACCCCTTCAATTTCTGTTCTGCTTAACCTGGTGAACTCCAGTTAACTAAGATGTTCTTATAAACAATTAAGCTTCCTGTAGGATCGTTAGCAAGATATAAAAATTTATGATGTAATAAAGTGCAGTAAAATGATAAAGTGGTTAGCCCATCAAAGCACTTCACATGCAAGAACACAGGTGTGAAAATAGGCACAAGTAGCCTTCACCCTGTCTAAAATTCGTTTACTTCTGGGTTTTGGATTTTCAACAGATAAGCAATCCTACAATTCATCTCAACTGATGTGCGCTTCTTAAAATGTGACTTTGCGGGGAAAAAGGGTTTGGGACTTCTATTCAAATATGGGCTCACATGACATTTTAGGGGAGATGGAAGGTATGAAGCTAAACTGGATTTGCTGGGGAAAACAAGATCACCCTAGGAACAGCTGGTCTCACAGTCAAAGGAACTGGTGACCTCACTCCAGCACTGGACACTGAAGAAATTCATGAGGCTCTAGAGAGTATAATTAATAATCAGTCCACCTCTTCATTTAATCCTCCTCAAAACTTCACTGTGCTATTCAGGTACATTCCTATTATTATTTGAGCTTACAGATAAAAGAACTGGGGCTAACTAACTAGAGACTGAGATGGGATTCGACCACTGTCCTGAACACACCCAACTTTTAACCGTTTCAACCACAATAAAACGTGCCTGTCATGTTCTCAAGGTTGAAGCTTTACTTCTGTACGAATTTAGAAATAACAACTAACACTTACTAAGTAGATTACCTCATTTAATGCCAGAAAGAACCCTGCAAACTAGGCACTATCATTATCCACATTTCACAGATGAGAATACAGAGGTTATGTAACCTGGCCAAGTTCTGCTGATGGCAGGTGGTAGAGGCAGGATGTGAACCTACACAGAGCTGCACTTTTACCTCCTTTTCTCTCACGCCTCCATTTGTGTACCTGAAGCTTCTTCAGACCCTGGGGCTCCAGCTCTGTAGTTTCAATCTCAAGATCCTCCCTAGAAAGTCCTTAGCAGGGGACCGGCACTGTACACTTTAGAGGCCAGGATTTACCAGATCCGCCGTATGTTTCCATCTGAACAAGATGGAGCTAGAAAACAACATCTGAGGAGCTAACAGGCAGACAGCCCAGGACTTTGAAGGGGAGGCACTGTTTGTGTGGTGATTTAAAAAAAAAAAATTTTAGGGAGTTCAAAGCACCGTCCCAAAGGTGGGCAGACTGAGAAACAAATCAAAACAAGCAGCTCAGGGACACAATAAGAATATAGTTAATGCCATGAATGAAGCAGCAAACCGTCACATTTGTGAGGATGTCCTCCCTTTCAAGCTTATCAGCTGTGATCAGGGAGTAAGGGAGAGAAGCAGAAGAGGGCACGGTGCCCTCAGGTCAAGCAAAGAAGGCTCTTGTGTCAGGCAGGAGAGTGGCCTTGTGTTTGCTCTCTAAAATAAAAATAAGTGGAGAGATGTTCAAGGACTTCGTCCATGGAGAGAGCAGGACCCTCCTGGCCCCCCCAGAGCCAGGAGACAGCTAGAAGTTGGTTTCCCTGACTAAAAGAGAAGTCTGCAGCTAGGCGAGCCAGGTTTCAGTGTCACAACCGGGAAGAACTAAGTCTTCTAGAAAGACACATTCTGTTAAGCAGATACTCCATTAACTCCCACCTTTTCCAAACCGGTGCACCAGGGGAAGAGGACTGTGGGGTTTCTATCCTCGTGTTTCTAGAAAAGGCCTAGGAGCATGGTCACCTACCTCTTCCCAAAGGATCCGGTTCTTACTCTGCCACGTCGAAGCCTGCATTTATTTCCCTGTGCTGAGGTTTCCAGCTAGGACCTTTCTTACGTTTTTTCATCTAATCCTAAATACCCCTCTGCAGCAATTCTCTCCCAAAGCAAAATTCACTCTTGTTAGGACAGTCTCCAAGTCAGTAAGAGGGAGGCAGAGCTTTCTTGCAGGTTAATATCTGCGAGCATTATTTTCCTTTGTCAGAGGACACTCCGTTTTATTCACCCTCCTCTCTTACGCTTGACAAATTTACAAATGATCATATAGAAACTGTTGCTGTGTTACTCAGAATGAGCATGATGTCAGAGAAATGCCATGCTTTATTGCTTTTGATAATAGACTTCTATCGGGGTTGGGAAGAGGAGAAGACTAGCAAAGAAAAGAGAATGGAAAAGGAAAGCGTATACTTAGTTACACTGGCTCTTGGACTGGTCAGGGAGAATATTACAGAACTACCAGTTGGGGATAAACTACTTTCACAGATGTTCAGACAATTCATAAGAAGAGCACAGCCTGGGACAAGTAATAAAGACATGTGACCTTTCATGGGATAAAATGAAAAATTACTGGTTTTGATCTACCCTGCTTAAATCCTTACAAAGTACCGAGCAGCCAACAAATCTCAGGAATCTGTAAGCAGAATAGTTTACAGATTTGCGATCTTGTGATTCTAAATGTAGGATGGACATAATCAAAAGGTTTTTGATTACAGAATGCTCAGAACCGATGGCCCTGATTTAGGACTTAATTATGCAAATTAAGCCTAACTAGGGTTTTCTTTTAGGTATAAGCTTGCCAGATTTAGCACATAAAAACACAGGACTACTCAGCTAAATTTGCAAGGTACATGTTTATACTAGAAAAGTATTCGCTGTTTACCTGAAATTCAAATTTAACGGGATGTCCTATGTTTTCTATTCGGGTGAGTGTCTCTATAAATACCCCTGCTCTGATAAGACATATCAAGTAAAGAGCTGGGAATTCAAATTCAACGATGCCGAGAAAAAAGAGAAAAATTACTTCAGTGAATTACAAAAAAGAAAGGCTTGAAATTAATGGATTATATGAATATTAAGTCTTACAGTACATTAAACCATAAAGCTGGTTGGTAGATGACACTAAATTAACTTTATACTTCTCACCATTTCCTGTGGCACAGAATTGAAGAACCAAAGCATACCTGGTACAATACTTTACATATGATGTATGTTTAATAAATATCTCTTCATTGATGATCCAGATGACAGGCCAAGCCTGTTCATTTTACATTTAAAAAATCTGAATAGTTTGAACACTGGCAGGAAAACAGCTGGCTTGCTGAGTAAATAAAGTATTTAAAGTCAAAGTATTCTATAAAGAAAATAATTTGCACCAAGAAAGCTACCGTGGGGTTCATTAACCTATATAATATATTTTTTATTCATCAAGCCTCTATCCTTGACAAATGCTTACTGGACATCCCAAGAAACAATGGATTTTTTTTTTTTCTTAAAAGGAGTTTTAACAAGTGGGCTTTGTCAGAAGTAAAAATTACTGAGCTAGCCAAGGAAAAAAATTCTAAATAAATTACTTTTCTAAAATCTGCCCACCTCTTTTATCAAATCAAACATATCCCATCATGTTTTTTTTTTTTTTTTTTTTTTTATGCGTTACGCGGGCCTCTCACTGTTGTGGCCTCTCCCGTTGCGGAGGACAGGCTCCGGACGCGCAGGCTCAGCGGCCATGGCTCACGGGCCCAGCCGCTCCGCGGCATGTGGGATCCTCCCAGACCGGGCACGAACCCGTGTCCCCTGCATCGGCAGGCGGACTCTCAACCACTGCGCCACCAGGGAAGCCCCATCATCATGTTTTTTTTTTAAACAGTAATTTTCCAGTTGGCCTGGATTATCATTAAATGTTTCTGAAAATCATTTAAAATATAGTTTCCTTTTTAACACTTGTACTACTTTATTCATCTTACTGGTTTCGAAATAAAGTCATCATCTAGACTATAGACATTAAAACTAATTTGCAAACAACAAATAATAAAAGTGGTTTAAGTACAGTAGCCCTCGCCCTTTACACCCCACCTCCAGTTTATCACAAAGGCAAGAGAGTCCGATTAGTTATACTTCTCACTGGAAGCAGGTTCCTCAGAGGAGAATGATGAGTAGCTACAAAGTACACTTCCTCCCACCCCTCCTTGTCCACAACTCAGTATACTAGTAAGATTTGCTAATTTGTAAGGCTATGTAAAATCTTTGGCTGAAGCTTCAATTCTCTGAACAGTAGAATTACTACCCTAGTATGGTGGGAAAGGGTCAAAATGCCACCTACTGAATTTCTACTGACACAAACATTATGTCACCAGTAAAGAAGCCCATTACTGCTCTTACGCTGATACCTTATTTTGGCAATGCTGAACCAAGAAAAATTAAACTTGCAGGAAATGTGGTTTTTTTTAATGTTTTCAAGACTCACTCTGATAATTTTAGGCAAATGAAGGAAAGCATAGAAAAGACAGTGCAAACAGAGGAAGGAAAAAAAATACAGTTGTTAAGTGAATTAAGTGGCAGTATGCTGGAGTCCTTCAACTGAGACTGTGAAATAGGACAAAATTAGAAACTCAAGGTTATTATACACTGTTGGTATGGACATCCTATATGCCCAAAGAGCTTGTTTTAAATAATGTTAAATTCAATAAAGCCCTGCTTTCAAAGTGCAAGAGCTGAAATTCCTTATGGGGAAAAAGAGCAGGAAATCCTTTATTAATCAGTGGGAAATACCTACTGGTAATCAAGGAGTCATTTTTGGGTTCCCCCCTCTTTATCTCAATGGTGCTAAGATTTCAAGGAAGTAATTTGTGAACAGCACCAAGGCCCAGTGAGTAATTGCAAAATTCAGGTGTTACAGTATGATGAATTAATTACTCCTTTTCACTTTTCAAAACATCTTACGATTTTTGTAAAGCAACTAATGTCAACAATGCAAGCAGATTTAAGAAGCAATCTGTAAGGCTATGAAGTGACTGTGTGAGACTGTGTGTGTATGAATAAATATATAATAACCCATGAAATCCTACATCTTAGGAAGAAACTGAAGATGCTGATAACAAAGAAGATATAGTAAGACATTAATTCAAAAGAGGCCAACAAATTTCTAAAAATTCATCTTTTTGTAGAGAAACCCTGATTTTGGCATTTAGTTATTTTTAACGGCAAATATTCATTTTTTATGGTACAATTACACGCGGAGCGTGTGCAGTGCTATGATGAAATGATTCCATGAGATGTATTTTGGTAGTCTTACTGCTTGCTGTTCCATCTACTTTCACAGAAAAATCACACAGTAGAAAAAACAAGTCACTTTCTCCTTGTCCCACACATAGGATATTGTACTGAGTAAGGCAGCCAGGAAGACTGCTGTATCTCACAGCTCTGAGCAGAAATAACTGGAGACACGATTTCAGGGTTTTCTGTGCAGGGGGAGAGAGTGAAGCAATTAGTTGAAATGCTAAGGGCAAAAGAGTGGGTGCTCTCATCCCACTGCCAACTCAAAAGCTAGGAGCCAGACCCTCACTGTCATATTTGTCCTACTGAATGGGGGAAGAGTGAGATCTGTATGTCGGCGTGTACATATTTTGAGTTGTATACAGATATGTCTCCCTTGTGGGGGAAAAGAGGTCAAGGTGATAGCAGTGGTGAGGAAAAGTTAGATCTGAGAAACTTCGCAATTAATATACCAGAAACACAGAATTTCTAATGACACGGTAGGAAAGGCCGAGTCTGATGTAACAGAAATACCTTATTCAAGTTTAGGGAAAAACCACATCCCTCAGAAAATCTTAGAAACAACCACTGGCTGGGGATAATTTATGTTGTTCAAGAAGGAAGAAATATTGCTTTTTCCCCCCATTACACTACTAATGTAATATGCACGTGGAAGTTAGACAGATAAAATAAACTGGTGACACAGTAAACTTTTATACTCACAAGGCTACCACAGTAGACAGATGATGGTAACACAAGATGGCTTTGGAAAAAATGAGAGGGAATGAATGAAAAGTCCTTTGTTTAATGACTGGACCCTCCCCACCCCCCTTATTGCTCATGTGTTGTCCAGTTTGTTGCTTTTAACATGTATAATTTATTTTAAAGGCTTCATATAGTTTATCGTCAATGCTCACAATAATCTTACAAGGTGGATGTCATTAACCCTCTATTACAGATAAGAAAGCTCAGGTGCAGAGGTGCTGAGCGACATGTCATCAAAGTTGTAGAGCCAGAATTTGACCCCGCACTGCCTCCAGGATCCTTGATGGGCTTGGGACATAAGCTGTTATCTGGCAGAGCCAATACTTACTGAGAGAAAGAAGGATACTTGGGAAGTGTTATAAACTGAATTGTGTTCCCCCCCGCCGCCCCAAATTCATCTGTTGAAGCCTTCATCCCCAGTCCTTCAGAATGTGACTGTATTTGGAGAGAGGGCCTTTCTTCAAGAGGTGATTAGATTAAAATGAGGCCCTTAGGGTGGCCCCTCATCCAATCTGACTGGTGTCCTTATAAGAACAGGAATCTGGGTGCACAGAGACACCAGGGGTGTGCCTCACAGAGCAAAGATCATGTGAGGACACAGCGAGAGGGCAGCCATCTGCAAGCCAGTAAGACAGGCCTCAGGATGAAACCACCCTGATATGGGACTTCCGGCCCTTCAGAACCACGAGAAAATAAATTTCTGATGTTTAAGCCGCCCAGTCGGTGGCATTTTGTTACGGCAGCCCTAGCAAACTCATGTAGGAAGGGAGAAAAAGTCATGGAACGCAGTCACTTGCACAGGCCACAAAAGCAACAGCAGCTCAAGTGTGGTTCAAAACTGGACTGAGAGTTGTTACAGATTTTGGCCTTGTTAATAAAGCAGGAACAAGTTCCATCCCTGGAGGCACTGGAGGATTGTGGCTCTGTGTCTCAGGCACACGCCTTCCAGTGTGCTCCCCCCATACTACTCGATATACCTCTTCTCTCTCCCTCACAGAAACAGGGCTGAAATGGCCCCATAACACCAACATATATGCCCCAACAAGCAAGACACATGATAAATTAAATGCATCTCAAGGCATGGTCCGGTGTCGTTCCCTCAGATCTTGCTAGAATAACATGACGTTGAAAAAAATACCACCCACTGGATATTTGGCACTGCTTGAGAATGAAGAATATGTCCACTTAAGAGCCACTCCCCCAGGCTGTCAATAAAATCTCAAGCCAGGATTTCTTCTATAAACATTACCTATCTTTTAAAATTATACAGCCTAGGAAGTGAAGAAAACTAATGTAAAGTCCCTGCTTATTTGCAAGTCTCCTTTCGCCTCAACGTAAAAAACATAAACCAGACAGAAGAACACGTTAAATGCTCGGTCGAGGCCCACGGATGGGACAGCTCTGCGCATCTGGCAAAGAGCCTCCACCCTTCCCGCCTCGGCCCCCGGTCACCCTCGCCCCGAACACACACCTATGCAGAGCTCACCCTCCACCAGGGCCAGCCTCCTCCAATCCCCGGGCACGCTGAAAGACGGTTATTTACGGATTATTTTTTTTCAGATACCAGCCAAATAATGTTCCCGTTCACTCTCTCACCCACCTTAGACCATACAAAATTTAACATCTGGGAGGATAAACTCTGCCCCGAACGCAGATGACAAGGCTGAGCAGTCATGGAGGAGTTCTCCTCAAGCAAAGAGGACTTGCCAGCTCCCCTCTGAGGTCCAGGCCCTGAAAGGCCAACTGTGGTATGTTTGAGTTTCCATCAGGCCTGGTGCTTGCTGCTGCTGCTATGTTCACTCAGAACCCAACTGTCCTATAAACATCTCGCCCTGCTGCTGAGAGCTGCCCGCCTGGCCTTACTTCTTGGAGCCGAGAATATGCAATTTGGGAGCTGCAGGCTGCACGGGAACTAACACTTGGAGCACAGCTGACCCCTCTCTTCTCTAGGCCAGTGACAGCTCTAAAAAAAAAAAAAAATTAAGGCACGCTCACACGAACGTAACAAGAACGGGAAGAAAAGTCCAGATTTTCCTCACCATGTGCCACCCAGCCATGTTTACACTGATCGCAAGTCCTCAGGTTAATCTTCCCCGGCTGGAAACATTCACACGTGCAGTTCACCAGTGTGCAGCGGATGGCCTGCAAAGGAGAGGAGGAAAAGAGATCAGCATCTGTTCAAAGGTACCCTATTTCTTCACCATTTTAATAATAACACCCACTTCCCATTTTTAACGGCTTTAGGGGCCCGGAGAGTTTTAAAAATAAATTTTGAAACCATCAAAATCTCTTACCAAAACATATTAGAAAACAACACTGATTCACTAATAGAATGTTTCATGCCATTCATAGGTGAGCTTTAAATTAGAAGCATAGACCGAGTAGTATAAGAGTAAAGGATTACATACTCTACAAGATGCTGGATCTGAAACACCAGGGACCCGAAAGAGAAAAAATACTGGTGCTACCAAATAGGCACATTTAAGTTCATCCACCTGGCAACAGTGCAAAAAATATACACTCTCACACAATAATGTTCAAACGAAATGTTGTTCCAAGTAAAACATGATATACAAGTAATATTATTAGAATATTACTTTTCTTCTGCAGTGTTTCATTTAAATGTTTTATTAATCTTTCAGACACATTTTGAGAGACATTCCTGTTGGCCCAGTAAGACCTGGCATCATTTGTTACTTCCCAATTCCTTGTTTGCTCCCCCCTTGATATATCAAGCCCATTTTCATTCCTATTTTGCAAAATGCAAAACAACCCCCATTTTTTTTTAATGATGATGTAAGAGAATAAGTTTACATTTGTTTTTAGATCAGATGTAGCACAGGAAAAGACATTTATGTGAACATTTGATACTTGGAACAACTCACCTATACCTTAGAAAACTGAAAGACACACTCAAAAACCTTTCATTTCTTTACAAGCACTTTAAAAAATCATCTCCCCGGTTTACATTATAAAGCGAATCCACAGAAAATTAGCATTAATGAAGTGTAACTTTTGATAGATTAAGAACCTATGCTTAAGAACAGTGCTAAAGCCAACCTATGCTCCTAGACTACAGTTAATGAGTTTATCTCATACATTTAGTTCTAACTTGCATGGCAGTTCTGAAGACAGAAGGGATTTAGCCCGATCATTCACAGATTAACCATCTACTGTAACTACCTGAACTGCCAGGAAAAGACCTCTCTACAGCTGTAGATGCAATCAATAATTACTGATTTGCGGGGTGGGGTGGGGGAGAGGTACAGGGCTACCTGAAACTGCAGTGCTGGGCCTGAAAGCTACTCTCACTTACAACAGCTCCAGACCTTCATGTTCCTGGAACCAGCTGGATTTTTACATAAACCGTCTCATTTGTAACAGACAGTATTTTAGACATTGTTAACATGGTTGGGAACAAACTCCATTTACAGAGAGTAAGACTGAATGGGCTTTGACTGCTCCCCACGCTTTAGATCAGGCAAGTTTAAAATATTCTCTTTTGTAATGAACATCAAATCTATAGGTCCCTGTTCAGTTTCCAATAGAGTCCTTGCCTAGACTCCTCTCTTGCTTCACCTCCAACCCTAGTTTGCTCCTCTATTACTGCAAGAAAAACACTCAGGTGTATCATCTGCCTGATATTTCAGGGCCTTTCTTCCAACGTCAATAGTCCAGTTACATATTAGGAGGTTGTAAAACTTTGCTGTATGTATTAGTGATGAAAGGAAATAGTAGTAAGAAATAGGGGCAGCAAAGGAAATGCTGACTACGCAAGAATAATATATGTAGTTGAAGGTTAGAAGGGGAAATGTTTCTCCCCAAATTTCTTGTGTCAACTTCAATAGTTTAACTGACTGAGCAATACGTCAGAACATTCCAGGTTAGAAAAAGCTTCTTTAAATGGCGTGTTCATTAATGAACTCACAATTTGATTGTACTGTGGTAACACAAACAAAACAACAACAGTTTAGAGGGCAGTGTTTCTACTAAAAACAAGACACCTTACAAACTGCCCAATTATAAATTCAGATGCAGCAACCACATTGACATTAAAATATTTATATAATCTGAAGCGCGATAACAGAATCTTTCATAAACACTAAGGAAAAAAAAGTCGCCTCTGCTTACCGAACTAAGGAATGATCAAAACTAACAATGACTATCTCTCAAGGACTACATGTTAACTCCAGCACAAAAAACATACATATTTTAAAATCACTGATTTGATCATTTTGATTTGACAGTTATTTAACAAAAATAGCCTCACTTCACATTGTGTTTAAAACATACTTCGTCGATTTTAATTATAGCTATATTCAGGACAAAACAAATTAAGAGACTGTAGATTTGCTTTATTTTATGTATATTTATTTATTTACTGATTGAACTATTCATTCATTTACTGAGAACTAGTTTATGATTCAAATATTTTTCTCTTCCTAAATAACTTTATACATCTGGCACATTTGGGAATTAAACTTTTCAGATCATCATCCTTTTCCTTTTTCATAATTTTACCCTTTTTGTACCTAAACATACAAACATTGAAACACCTCAGCTCCTTTGTATATAAACACTTGAGCACTGGAATATCCATTTTGTATTTCTATGACTTCCAGAAGGTCTATTTGTTTTCAATTCAGATTTATATAGACTACAATTGTTCCTTAAGGGAATTATATATATTTAAACAATATGGTCTAAATAAATATTTTGAGTATGAGACTATTGTGGCTTCAAAGGAAGTTTTATTCTAAGTAACATTTTTGAAACGGCATAAAAGTTTGACATACTATTTATTCACAACAAAACAGAACCAATGTGATCACTTGCCAACTCACCCACACTTCAAAAAAATAAATTATCATAAAACTATCAAAGCCAGTTAAGCCTCAAAAACGTACACACTTTACAAGGAGAGAGTTGGGAAGAGCAGAGATGGTGAAGCTTTCATTTTGGTGAGCACATCCGTTTCTTCACGTAGCTAGTATATGAGTGCTTCCCACCCACTGCCAGGCATTCATGACTACAGAAAATTCAGCGGCGATAACGAGGTGACAGAAAGGGGACACCAGGAAAAGAGAAGACAATTTGATCAGGATATTCCCAACCTATAGATGCAGGACCCTTATGCAGGTTTGGCCAACTCAGGCTAGCAACCCTCCACACCTCCAGGACCCCACTTCAGCGAATGCCTGCTTCCACCACCCACTGCTTCCACCTACATTTTAATTGTGCAATCTGGGTTCTGCCCCACACAGTCCTGAAACTGCTGTCTCCAAGAGGAATGTTCTCATCACATCTGGTCCCCTTTTCTAGCTTCCTTGTTCTCCTAGACCCCGAGGGAACTTAAGGCACTAACTCTCCTTCATTCCTGGGCTGTAGAGACCAAACTATCCTAGTTTATTGGCAGCAGCTTCTCACTCTCTCTCCACTGTAAATAAATACAGGTGTTTCCCACGGCCGGGCTCTTCGTTCTTTAATTAGGCAATTTCATCCCCTCCTACAGCTTCGGATATCATCACTACGCAAAGCCCATCACTGTGGAGCCAAGTACCGTGTTAAGTGGCAGAAAATGGATGGCAGAGTTCCTGTGCTCAAGGATTTGACAGTCAGAGCTCATGGGCAGTGGGTTCAGAGGAGAGACCCTAAGACAGAAGGAAGCCCTTGAACAGCTTTGGGAAGCACCATTTCTCCCTCTTTATGCCTTGGTCTTTTCTTCTACGAAAGGTAGGATTTAAACATTTATCTACAACAGTAAACTATTACCTATTATCAATGATAGCTAGATTACTGGATTATGTGCCATTTTCCAGATACTGTGCTTAACACTTTACAAACATTAGCTCTCCCTCAGAAAATACCACGAGGTCGGTACTGTTATTCCCTTTATTTCACAAAGGGGGAAACTGAGATGGAGCTAATTCAGGACCTTGCCCTGAAGTCACAGGAATCCGATTCCAGGTCTGTGTGAGCTCTCCACCCACTCGCAGGCAGCCATGGGGCAGAGCCCCTCCGTCTGCCCACCATCCACCCCCTCACTGTGTATTGTTAACTCCTGATCATCTTTCAAGCTTTCAACTCAATACTACTTCCATTCCCCAGGGCAGCTGCCCCCAATGGATCTTTCTGTCACAGCACTTATCACAGTTGTGAATATTATATTTATCTATACTTATTCATTTATATATTATATATATATATATATACACACACACACACATATATCTGTGTGACTATTTGATTAAAGTCTGTCTTCCTCTGTAGAATTTAAGCTCCTTGAAGGCAGTGACATATTGTTGGGCTTACAGTGTAAATATAATGGCAATAATAGGTGCTTAAAAGGCACTTAAAGAATGCATGAGGGCTTCCCTGGTGGCGCAGTGGTTGAGAGTCCACCTGCCGATGCAGGGGACGCGGGTTTGTGTCCCGGTTCCAGGAAGATCCCAAATACCGCGGAGCGGCTGGGCCCGTGAGCCATGGCCGCTGAGCCTGCACGACCCGAGCTCCGCAACGGGAGACGCCACAGCAGTGAGAGGCCCGCGTACAGCAAAAAAAAAAAAAAAGAAAGAATGCATGAGTCTTCCGAGCCTCTTTCCCATCTGTAAAATGATGGTAACAATAACATCACAAGAGTGTCAAAAGACTCAAATGAAATAATGAATATAAAGCATGTAGCACTGTGTCTAGTGATAGCAAAAGCTCAAAAGATGGAAAACATTTATGACCTCAAGAAACTTTCCACATATTACATTTGAATTATTTTCCCCTTATGATTCCTCCCAATGTATTTTTTCCAACACCTTGTAAAATGCTTAACACATATTTAGTCTTAATGAATAAATTGAACTGACATATATGATGCCATATTCTTCATACTATAATCCTCTAAATTGGGCACGACAGGGATTATTATTTCTGTTTAATACTGGGGTTCAAAATGTTTATTTAGGTGTTACACATCTCTTAAATGATAGGGTGGATTTCCCAATTACTAATCAGTTTATTTCCATTACCTGTAGAAAAAGAAGAGATACAGTTAAAACCAGTAAATTATGAATATTCATGTTCAAAAGTATGTCTAGAATTCATAAAGTAGATCAATTTAGTATATAAAAATATTTAATCAAGGTTCAGTCGGTAACACTTATATTTGAATATTAAGTAAGAGTGCATTTGCTAGTATTCTGGATGAGTACCAAAGCCCTATTCAAATAGCAGATTCTGTTATCACTAAGACTGAAGAGTCCTTAAACTTCATTATACTCGTAGCTGGCTTGAACTCTACAAGTTAACGTGAACTGAACGTCAGCTTCTCACCAAATGATGTTTCTCAGAAAAGCACAGATTGTGGCTTCAGCTAATACTTAGCGTATATCACAAAAGAACTAGACACAAGGTTAATTAATACATCTCCTGTTAGCTGTTCCTTCTTTGGGAACACTTACAGAAGTTACCTATTAATAGAAAACAACAAAAGGCAAAATAAGGGGCTTCCCTGGTGGCGCAGTGGTTGAGAGTCCGCCTGCCGATGCAGGGGACACGGGTTCGTGCCCCGGTGTGGAGGATCCCACGTGCCGCGGAGCGGCTGGGTCCGTGAGCCATGGCCGCTGAGCCTGCGCGTCCGGAGCCTGTTGCTCCGCGGCGGGAGAGGCCACAGCAGTGAGAGGCCCGCGTACCGCAAAAAAAAAAAAAAAAAAAAAAAAAAAAAAAAAAGGCAAAATAAGGCCATGGGGTAAGACATATTCTGAAGGAACAATCATAGAAAGAGAACCTCCCTTCCCAAAACCCCCCAAAATAAGACTAATTTCAGTTCTGGGTTTTGTCTTTCCACACAAAGAAAACTATTTGCCAGGAGATCCCCTCAAGTGTTCATTAACCTGGCCAAATATCCCATATATAACTAAAAATCCTTCTTAAATCCACTTTCTCCTTATTCATTTCTGGGGAGGATACCAAGATTTACAACTTGGATTATGAAATTCTACTTGAATCATTTAAAAATGTTTAAGAGTTAAGAACGTAACCTACACTAAAACTGAATTACTGAAAAAGCCAATCATTAATAGAGCATCCATCTGTTCCACCAGTTTCTTCCAGAAACTTAGGTGGTACAATCTAGGTGTACAAATTAATCGGCTATAATGGTTATCAGTGGCAAGGTTTGCCTATCTTATTTTCTAACGAGAACAAATTTCTTAATAAAATGAATTTTCTACTTTGGAAATCACATGTAGGTGTGATAAATAGGTAAACTCAGCCAAACTTCCATGAAGATCCAAAGTAGTCCATGTTATAATTAGCTATTATTAATTCATCTCTGCACATGTTATTCATCTCTGTACATACAGGTCCCAGAAGGAAAGGTATGTATGGTGCCAAAGGTCAAATAAACCTTTTTTATTAGGTAGGAAAACTGTCCTGCAAAGACTTCTGTCTTTAAAAAAATCTGGAAAATTATCCATAATGAATCTGGAAACTAATTCTTCTAGGATTGTCTCAGAATACACTGTAGTAATTACAAAGTAACAGCTACTAAGCGTTATGGATGAAGAGAGTAATCTTATATGTGACCAGAAAAAGATGGACTGCCACACACATTTATACATCTTGTGTATAAAGTACCTAATGCCGTACTTCAAGCATTGCCACAGAGATTCTCAAGAACTCACATGATAGGAATGGTGATTTATTAAGTAAGGAAACAGCTCCCTGTATAATTTTCAGGACAGTTTTTCCTCTTCCATTTTCACACGGCTGATCCATAAAACTAATGCAAAAGCAACAACTTCCAAAAGAAGTACTCTGAGTTTTAGCTAAGACTTTGAAAAATCCATATGATATTGCCTTTGTAGAAGAACAGTGTCTTAAATTTGCCTAAGTCAAGATGCAAACTTGAGCAAAGAAAAAAATTTGGGGGCATGGTGGGTAACTTCTGAGCTTACTAGAAACTACAAGAGAAATTTGCTTTCACGTGACTACAAAACACATACAGGCCGAAAGGAAAGGTATATCCATATCCACCTGTTGTGCTGCTGGGTTTTACAATCAGGTATCAAAACAAGACAAGAAGATGTGAGTTGGATAGACATAGAACACTGAGACCCCTGGTTTAAATATACTACAAAAGAAGTTTTATAACAACCTAAAAAGTCTTATCTAACTCTGACTCTGAGACTATTAATATAAACCTATAGTTGCAGTAAGGTGGGTATGTTTTCTGTATTTATGTAAGGAAGTGTACAGATCTGAGTTTGGACAATGTTCACAGAATTCACAAGAAGTGATTATCAGTGATTATAGAGTGTAGAGTAAAAGTAAAGGGCTCACAGAGTATTAAACTGCAATGTAAATGCCACATTTACATTGTAATAGTAACAGCAGCAAATGAGAAGCAATGAAATTACTGTCTGCTTTACCAAACCCCTTTAAAAATTCACACAGTGGCGGGCTTCCCTGGTGGCACAGTGGTTGAGAGTCTGCCTGCCGATGCAGGGGACGCGGGTTCGTGCCCCGGTCCGGGAAGATCCCACACGCCGTGGAGCGGCTGGGCCCGTGAGCCATGGCCGCTGAAGCCTGCGCGTCCAGAGCCTGTGCTCCACAACGGGAGAGGCCACAACAGTGAGAGGCCCACATACCGCGCAAAAAAAAAAAAAAAAAAAAAAAAAAAAATCACACAATGGGCCAGCAAAAAGTATATATCTTAGTTTGTGGTAAGATAAATTAGAAAATTGAAAAATGTATTAACCTTTCGATAAAAGGTTCCTTAAAATGTGTCTAATTGTTTTTTAATGTCATATGAAGAAATAGCAACCTGATAAAAGTGATCATTTTGTTGTACTTATGTGCTCTGAAATTCTTGATGTCTTTTCATCTATCTGATCCTTGCGGCTGAGTCGGAAGATTTGAAAAGGACATGGTCAGTCCAGACTCACTACGAGGTCCAGATGCCACTGATGTAAACAGTGGACAACAAGGTCAAGACCGAAAGCTGGGCAATTTCAAAAATGGCAGACTGCAACAAGACATCGTAAGAACAACATTACTGACCAAGGAAATATATCTTCACAATAGCACGTACAAAATACCTGAAAGAGATTCACTGTGAAAAGGTAGCCTTTAAACATCAGTTACTGCTAAAAATCAGAAGACTTAAAACCTCATTTTAATTTTCTCCTGAAAGGTGTTATTCTCTATCCCACCCCCCACCTGGCAAATGGATAAACAAAGTATGGTATATTTACATAGTGGAATATTATCTGGCTAATAAAAAGGAATGAACGCTTGATATTACTACAATATGGATGAACCTTGAAAATATTATGCCTAAGTTAAAGAAGCCAGACACAAGAGATCCTAAATTATATAAGTCTATTCATATGAAATGTGCAGAACACAGAAATCTGTAAAGATAGGGGAGCAGTTAGTGGTTTCTTTCTGAGGTGATGAAAATGTTCCGGAAATGACTGTGATGATGGTTGTGTATAACCGTGAATATACTAAAATCCATTGAATTGTACACTTTAAATGGGTAGAGTGTATGATACATGAACTCTATCTCAATAAAGCTGCTTAAAAGTGAGGAGGGCAAACCTACTACATTCACCTAATTTCTTTTAGCGGTGTTAAAACATTTAATTCATAAGATATTATTCCCCCGGGGACACAATGTAGCATAATACCTTTTTTAACCTTAGTAGGTCTTCAGTATACAAATGCTAAATGAGTGGTTAAACAGAAGGCAAAGCAACTAAAGAATTTCACTGCTGCTTAAATCTGAAAATTCCTTCTACTTTGAAAATATTAAAACCTAGTATGTCCATTTGAAAATGACAATGACTTTTAAATCCACTGCCATTTATCTATCAGGAAAATCCAGGAAATCCTTACATCCTTCAACAAATTTGGGGTGAGGAGGCCTCTCAGTTATAATGGTTCATCAAGATACTAGAAAAACTCAAAGAGAATTGTTTTAAAATTGACAATAGGGCTTCCCTGGTGGCGCAGTGGTTGGGAGTACCGCCTGCCGATGCAGGGGACACAGGTTCGTGCCCCGGTCCAGGAAGATCCCACGTGCCGCGGAGCGGCTGGGGCCCATGAGCCATGGCCGCTGAGCCTGCACGTCCGGAAGCCTGCGCTCCGCAACAGGAGAGGCCACAACAGTGACAGGCACACGTACCACAAAAAAAAAAAAAAAAAAAAATTGACAATGGTGAATTCTGTCATGTACACTAAGTAAAAGTATTCCTCAATTTACTGTGATGAAAAAATTACCTCCACAAAAGTCAAGAAACAAATATGGTTTAAGGGGAGGGGGTCAAAGAGAGAAACCATATACTTCTGAGTAGCTGTTCATATATGAAATGTGAATGTCTCTGTGACTATGTGTGAATATATAAATACAAACAGGGAGAAAGGACATACACAGAGGCACATAAATTTCACAGACACGGGATCCAATGAGCATCTGTAGTCATTAGCTTACGACCACAACCGACCATCAGTCGACACGAGGAAGACCCCATTAAATAATTTAGGAGTTCAGAGTAAAAATCACAGCGGGATATAGCCAATTATATGAAGAAAACACCCTTGCTTCTATGGCATCAAAGCCTATGCAGGCTTTGGAGTGCATGTGTTATGCTTTTTCCCCCCAATTAAATTAGGCCTATGGTAATAAAAGCTATTTTGTTAGGCAATTAGTAATATTAGAGAAACAGGAAATGAAAAGGCATTTCAATTTGGGCAGAAACATTTTATGTTTCTTACCTAACACTTAACAATTAAGATATTCCACTTACTGCCTGTACTTACAAATTTTACAGACTACTTATGCAGCTGTGATAAACATAATGAGAAAAGAAACACTCTTCCCATGGAACACACACCTATCGTCTAATTGAAAATAAGGGATTAGCTCACTGTAAAAAAAGAACCACATTTCACTAAGCTCGGTCTACATTTACCAGAATACATAACTTTGTATAAGGAGCCAAAGCACCTCTGATATCATATGAATGATAAGCAATACTCATCTCATTTCACCTTAATGTTGAATCAGCAATTCTGTATTCCATTGCTATACATTTACTCATTTTCACTAAGGCCAATTTGAAAAGGTGATAATGTGACTACATTTCCCCGTGGCATTCATGACAACAATTACTTACATAATATGATAGGGAAGGCATTAATAAGGAAGGGATTTGGAATGAGATGCAAGGAGATTTATAAACCTTTCAGCACTTTACAAAGAAATACTCATTAGGCAAGAAGTAAGACAAGATGAAGCCTAAGTTCTGGTTATTTCACGGAAGCAGCTTCCATCCTGGAAGAATGGTTTGAACGACTGTCCCCTACTTTGGTGACCAAGCAGAGAGGTGCAGGAGTAACCCAAGACTTGTCCAAAGGTGTGCCAAATGTAAGGCATCACTCTAAATCGAGGCACCTCCCCCTTCCCAGACAAGCACGGGAAGGACCCCTTTAAGGAAGGAGTGCCTCTCAATCCTTCTCATTAAAAGGAGCCAGCCACATTATTTCAAATGCCAAAGCCACAGTAATCAATCCATTTACCAAGCAGAGAGCATAAGGTGGGTGACCTTTTAACTGAATTTACTCTAGGTTTGTGAAAAGAATTTATCCCAGTGAAGCAACAAGGGAGACAGTTCGTTGCATTTTCGAACGTATCATTTCAATGACAGCTCTGATTGCCCAGGCCAATTGAGGGAGCCTTTGTGAGACTTAACAACATCCCACGACGGACGGTGCCATGAAGCTTGCATAATACTTCAAATACATTCTTGTATTTAATCATCAAAATCCCCCAAATTAGAGATTTTTCAAACAGCCGAAAAATGAGGCTGTGAGATGTCCTTAAATGGCCACAGCTGGTAATCCAGGGCTCGCTCCACCCGGCCTGGGCGGGAGAGGCAAGGAGCTGAATAATCCCCCTTGCTACTCTCCTCCACAGTGAGATTTCCTCAGATATTCTTCCAGTTCCAAGAGCAGTTTGAGACTGAATAGGAGATGTGGAAGAAACTACACACAAAGGGAGAGGCGTGGGGAAGGCTTTAAAGCAACTTTAAAAGATGAGGTAAACTGCTAATTAAGCAGTTAACTATTTACACTAGGATTTTCTATGAACAAAGTGGCACATTTTTAGACAGAGAAAGCGACTCTCAACAAGCTTTCTATGGAGTCTATCAATCGTTACATTAAAAGAGGACAAAATCTGAAAAAGGTGAGGCAAGGATTTGCCAAAAACACGGATTAATTTTACACCATCTTGCTTCTACCTTGTCTTGGGATTGTCCCATTAATAGAATATCTCAATAAACATTTTAATACTGTCCATCGTTCATGTGTCTGTGCGTCGTAACTATGCCTGATTAAGAAAGAATATGTTTCTTTGCCCAAGAGCAGATATCACCTCAGGAGTCATACCTATTACAAATAATAATAATGATACGATGAACAGTCTACAGTGCCCTCTTATACGTTAGTTTATGTTAGGTCATAGACTCCCCAGGGTCTGTGCTGAGACCTGGACTGGCTTCATTAGAGCAACATATAAATCACTAAAAGGCACATCTTGATCTTACCCCTGGCTAGAGTCGCTGGAATTTTTCAAGTGGAACCTCTCAGGTGAAAACATTTTTAAAAAAACACAATGTTATCATTTCTTCTAAAACGTGGGTTTCTCAAATTGAATCTGTTACATTCGGATGTTCATAGAAATCCCACAAATTTCTATGGACTCTATAAGCATCTGAGGGTAAACAGGTGCCCTAAAGTGTTGCAAAAAAACATTATTCTCTTTTTAAGGATTAAAGGACAAAGAGAGACATATAGAGAAAGACAGCAAGAAACCATCATCCAGCTGCTAACAAATGCTTTGACATCACTGAGCAAATGGGGAGACTAATGCAATGGTTGTCAGGAACTCTGAGCTAACTCTTGAAAATTCAGAAATAAATAGGAAGCTTGTGGAAAAAAAGGGAGTCCTTCCAGAACAATGTTAATGTCATCTTGGGCATGAGGACTGGGTTCACACGTGTGTCAGCTGAATCAACATAATGGGCTGTAACAGCTTCGAAAGGCAGCTAATATGGTCCATTGGGTCAATATCCATGAACTAAGAAGGATTTACTTGATAGACTATAAATGGTTCATAAGAACTCAAGAATCACTCCATCAGATCAAAAATCCAATTTTCATATGGTGCCTTTCTATGAATTAGCCAAAAGACAGTAATAGCTCTAAAAGACTTCAAGGTCTATCAGTTAAAATTTTACTTTGTAAAGAACAGTGTAGAGGAGGAAGAATTAAATGCCTCTCTCTCTTTTGGCGAACCAACCTATTTTAAGGAGAAAAAATATACTTTATGACGGAAAGATAATATACAACAGGGAATGTTCAAGGGGCTTTTCACATCTTCCTCTGGGCACCTGAATGTACGGATCCAAAGAAATGACATGCAGGCATATACATTCTCTCCTCTCTCTCTCTTTGATATGTCTCCACGTACATACAGATACTACCACTACGTAGCAATAAATTACAAACAGTATTTCTAGGATAGCAATATTTAAAAATAAAGATTTATATTTTATTTTGTTTCTGTACACGGTTTATATTTGTGGTCTGCTGTTGTGAGGCCTGCAGAGACATTTGAGACAGCACATGGATATTAGTTAACTCTTTCATCCTCACGTATGGAAAAGCAGGCCAAAGAAAGTATAAAGGTAAACAGTAAGAACTACACCACATTTTTCAGCATTTAAGAGAGAGAGAGAGACAGAGAGAAGAGGGTTGGTCCACAGGTTGGCTAAAGCTTATACAGCCAGTGTTTACAGATACTGCAACTTCTCCTCACTCTAGACTGCAGAGAAATACTAGCCTTTATCCTGTGTTTGTGAATTTCATTACCTATTCACACTATGTGATAGTGGCGGCAGACTAATTTTTTTAATGTGAGCCCATCTATGGTGAATAATTGTATTTACTAAGTTCATGGCAACGAAGAAAAGCAGAGGAAAATGTTCCAGAAATATAAAAGGCTGTAATTAGAATTCTTAACAAGAATGAATTCCTTTACTAGGGAAGAAAATGTGATCTATCACCTCTCTCTCAAAATGCTATTAGCCTCTCTTCATCATAAGAATAACAAGAAGGAATCTTTTCTTTGCTTTTTATAAGAGTAACACTGAATAAAATAAGAAATGTTTTTACATCAAAGTATATAGCTATTGACATAAGCTTGGTCCTCTTAACTTTCACACAAGGGAAAGAAAAATTCCAATAATTCTGAAATAGACAGATAAAAACTTTTCTCTGTGGCTACGCCATGTACTATTATACGTAACTGCTTATTTTTAAAAAGAGCCTTATTGGTGCTCTCTGAAGGATTTTCTTTTATACATAGCTTTATCCTATAATTTTGTCCCTGTTGGGCATGCTGCCTAAATTTAAACACAAACAGTCAAGCAATGAAGAAACATTAACACATTTACTGTGAACAAAAACTCCAGTTGTACAGTGAAATTTTAATACATTTCAACTTATCTCTTTTACTAATGGGGAGAGTACAAACCCTGCAGGAATTCGCTCTGCAAACTGGTAATTACAGTAGACTCACTTTTTTTATAATGCATATGTATAGTCAGACACAAAAAACCCTGGCTGCCCTTTTGATGTAGGTTCAATAGGAATGTTTTAAAAATTATGAAAATCTACAGCAATTCTAAAGGAATGCATTATTTCATGGAAAACTGTCCTTTAACTCTGTATATAGACACAAATAGACACATATTTAGATATCTGCTTTATACACCAGAAGGCACAGATCTTTATCAGTATGTACTTTTATGTCATTTTCCCCGTCATCTTGTACAGAATAAATCCACTCCTTTTTGTACAAAGCTGGATGTGACTTTGAGTATCATATTTTTCTCTTACATAAAGATGATATTCTTTCATTCTATGCCTGGTCTTCCTGTTCGTCCTTTCTAGTTTTGGGGATTTAAATCTGTATTTTGAGATCTCATAGAACCTCTTCATTAACTAATTAAGGATCCCAAACCAATAAGTTATCTCTCAGTATAAGCAGATGTGCCCCTTGACCACAAAGACCCTATGTACATAACTGCAGAGAACAAGATCCATACACTGTAATATTAATAATAGCACAGTTGACAGAAATGAGGTAAAATCTCTTACTATTCCCATCACTTGCTAGACACTTTACATTTCTCTGTCAAATTTTTGGTTCTGTAACAACTTTAAAAGAAATTGAAATCTGATAGAATGTTAACAGGCTATCAAAGTATAATTTACATTAAACTCGTATGTTTCTAAGCATTGGCATACAGGTAGCGGGGGTGGAAATGAAAGCAGAAAAACGCTTCCAAGTGGACATAACTTTTGAAATGCTTTGTGAATTTCAAAAAAAAAAAAAGAAATGAAGTTGCTAAAATGTTTATCTGTGACTGAGGAGCATCTACAAATTCCAGAGATATCTACCTGAAAATTATAAAATTCAGGTACAACATAAAACATACAGCATGTGCTACCAAAACAGGCAAGTTGCTGTATAGAAGTCATTTCCTGGTCACTCAACTTCTCTGCCAGTGGTCACTGGCAGATCCACTCACTGCTAAGGGAAGATATATTTTAGAAACACATGCTAGAAAAAAGTACCTTATACTAAGGACACACATGCCTAGCTCTTCTTCTAGGCAATGCTACTAACAGTCTAACCTTAGGTCTCCCTGTCATTACAAAAAAGAATGCTTTCTTCTGTGACATCCCCACCTCTCTGCTCCCAAAGGCTGCTTATGTGATAGTGTGCCTGAAACGAAACAAGAAAACCAGACTCATCATAGTTCAAGCGCAGGCAATGTATATAATCCTCGGGCAACACTACTGCTTCCACTGGCAGGTGAAATGACACGTTTCTCATTTTTTTAAAAAAGCCAAACACCAAGATAGATGATAGATAGATAGAGAGAGAGAGAGAGGAGAGAGAGAGAGAGAGAGATACAGATATTCTTTCCTTAAAGTCAGTTTTGCAGCTGCCCCTTTTCGTCCTTGATCCAAGTGTTATGAAAAATATCAAATACGTTGTGGCTTTAACATGAACAAAATTAACAGAAGTACACCTCAAGGACAGCTACGTGTAAAACGTGAGCCTCTGCAAAATCCATTCACACTATATAAACACAACTGAACATTAAAGAGCAACACCTTTAAAATGCATATGGTCCATCACAGACAAAGCGTTCATGCTTTCATCTGCTAAGTCTGTTACTCCAAAGACTGTGATAGAAGTTGTGGAACTATAAACAAACATAACATCTGCTCCATCCTCGTGAGTTTTGAAAGCCAAGTGATCAGGGACATGAGTTAACGTCAACCATCTTCGAGTAATTTGAAGGGTTAAATCATAACTCATGTGCTATCGTTATTTACAACTTTCTAAGGGTCAAAAGGAAAGAAGCAGAAATTCAATATTCCGATTCCCTTGCTGCAAGGCACAGCAACGGCTTTGAATGAAAGCCTACAGATGCAGCCCTTCGTGACAAAACACACACACCCTTCCAACACCTTCTCCAAATGAATGGGTCTCTCAGTTTGTCTTTCAGTAAAGGGAAAAAGTAAAGGTTGAGGTCAATTTGAATTCCCTGCACAGGCTGATGAAATCCTCCCAAGCTGCTTTCCTGCTCTGGAAAGCAATGAAATTGTTGGACTATTAGAGAATCCTGTCTAGTAGGTAAGTAATACATGAAAAACAGGCAATGTGTTAGGATAAGCTTAACACTTTGATACATTTGAATTTTTCTTCAGTGACTTAGAGGGTCATTTCTTTATGTTGTGGTGCTTCCACCTCTTCAATACAAGTACCATTAGACAAGTCAATATATTACTGGATGGCCGGCTGACTGAATACACACAAATTACTTTGTCAGTCTACAAATATGATAAAGGAAGACAGCAGCAACCAAAGTTTCACTCATTTATCACTCATCCACATTCAGAACCCCGATATAAAAGAGATCTATACCTAGCCTATATTATATATTATCCAAGAGGGACCCTAAACAGATGGCCACAGACCACAGACATTGCTCTTCGTGAAACTGGACATCAGTGCCAGAAACAAAACCAAAAAGAGTACAAGTTAGATTTATGCAAAGCACCTCATGACTGTTTCCTATACTATTTGAACGATTAGCATGTCCCATTTGGCTGGACCATAAATAGATCAGGAAGGAACAATTCAATACGATTTCACTGAAACATTATTTGAATATCCAAAGAACTGGCAGTGAACATGTTTTAAAATTTTGTTTGTTCATATCCAGTATATGTGAGGCTATTATTTTAATTGTAAAATATGTTACCTGTGTTCAAATAAACACCGAGGCATAGCTGCCAGATTGTATGCCTCAGATATAAGTAGGAGGGACAGAATTTTCAGTGGGTGTCTATCGGTGCAGTGTTATTTTCTTTTAGACTGCTCTACAGACAGATTCGGCTTTTACCTCTGAATCAGAAATTAACAAATTTTAGAGTCAGCCTACCGAATGCTTATCTAGCCATATTCTAGTTGCCAAAGCATCATTTTTAATATCTATCTCCATGAAAAATATTTTAGATTCTGTGTGTCCATTTACTGAAATGGAGCTTTCCCCCCAAATTAATCTAATTATTAATTTCTAAAAGTCAATGATAAGGGTGGGGAGGGGAGAAATCCTCAGGTGCCTAAACTAGTATGAAGTGGGAGTATTACATCAGCTACTAAAGCTAGTTTGTGTGTATTAGAAACCTGAGGCTCTCTGCACACAGGTGTCAGGTATGTTAATTACCTTTTTGTCTCATAAAATAAAACATATAAAGAACAAGGGTGAGAAATACAAAACGTGTGTTAAGGATGCCTCCAATGTGAAGCTGCTTCTTGTTTGAATTTGGAGTCGGGGAAAGTAGTGCTGGTGCCTTTTTTCTTTTATGATTTAGACATCTTAGCTAGAGCAAGAATGAGTCTGCACACTGAAAGTGAGATTTATCAATGACCTGAGGAAACCAAGTTTCTTAGCACAATTTAGTCTTCTTTGCTAAGGGCTCAATGCTTCCACTTCTTTTTTTTTTTTTTTTTTTTTGCGGTATGTGGGCCTCTCACTGTTGTGGCCACTCCCATTGCATAGCACAGGCTCCGGACGCACAGGCTCAGCGGCCATGGCTCACGGGCCCAGCCACTCCGTGGCATGTGGGATCTTCCCAGACCAGGGCATGAACCCGTGTCCCCTACATCGGCAGGCGGACTCTCAACCACTGCACCACCAGGGAAGCCTCAATGCTTCCACTTCTTGAAAAAACAAAGCAAACCAAAACCTTCACCTATTAAATACAAAAGAGAACTGGTCTGCCTCAGAATCATCTGTGGCACTCTACAGAAGCACCACTGCCCTGGACCAACACAATCGAATGAACCCATTAGAATCTCAAGTGTACTTGCAGAGGGGGTGACTTCTCACATTTTGCTCCCAGGCGCCTCAGTGGCCTCACCAGTGTCTTGGCCTGTAATTGTTAATTTCACCACGGTGCCTGTAAGAGGCGTGGAACAGTGTTGAGAACAAAACAAATGGACATAAATGCGAGAAGATGCTCTGTCTGAAGGACTTCAGGGGTGAAGGGAAATCCCAAACTTGTTTCACATCCCCTTGGACACCGGCAGGGAAGGAAGCCATTTCCTGAGGATGGCCTCAGGAGCTTTTCCAACCTTAGAAAGCAGAGCCTCTCCCAGGGAGCTGTGGGCCAAGCCAACTGCTGAAGCAAGATCCCAGGACAGACTCCTGAGCCTGAAGCTGATGAAGAAGGGAAGAGGAAGCTGGGAGGCCTGGGGTCTGGGTAGGCTCAATAGCTATCCGTTTTCATTTTAAATGGATGCTGGGAAGAGACTACATGATTATTAATATGACTAATCAATTCCCCTAGGAATTCCCTTCCTCCCTTAAGCCACCTCTCACCGATTTTTCAATATGCACTTAAGAAAGCAGAGTTTGCCTACACCTGGCAGTGACTGCTGTCACACTTTCCTACCTATGGAAGTCAGGTAATACCTGTACCTTTTAAAAGGTAATACATAGGAAAGTGCCTGGCACAGTCCTTCCAACACAGCTGCTCAGTAATGCTTCTCTTCCTTTCCTAGTTCCCGCCCTTGTATGTAATCATCACGCAGCAATAGAGTTTTAACATACTTAAAAATTTCTAAGGACAGGGTGCTCATCTGCTTTCTTCTTCTTTTCTTCTTGTCTTTCCAAACCCCTTGCAGCAACTCAATCCTTCACTCCAGGCCCTTATGAATACAAAAGAGGTTCTCCTAATTTATGGTAATTGTAAGTGAATTAGGCCAAACAGCTCCCAAACTGATTTTTGAAAGACTGATATGCCCTCTTCTGGCTTCTTATTTAAGGAAAAAAAGAAAACAAAAATGTTAGTTTATTAGATGCATAAAAGAGTGGTCTGTTTATCTGCTGTATTTATTACTAATAATTTTAATGACTTGATAGAGATTTTCTCAGGCAAGTGATAATATCTGGAGATCCCAATATTATGGAAGGTGAGGACACCTTTCAATAACAAGATACTCAGCCAAGGGGCTGGCTTTCAACAAATTTTTCCCCAAGTCAGTTAACGAGGCTGAAGATGATATAAACTGCATGAACAGGAGTCAGAAAAGGAAAATCAAAATATGTGTACCCACTAGCAAAATCTAAGAAAAAGTCCTCCCCTCGATGCCACATGTCCCACAGTGCACCCCACTGTATGCCCACGCAGGCCTGCTTTCACAACTTGGGCCGACAGCAATGCCAATTAGTGTCAGTTGTGACGGGGTTTTAGCAACACGGCCCTCTGTCTTAGAGGAAGTGGGCTGCAACCACCAACTTACTGTACAGAGGCAACCTAACAACCCATTAGGTGGAAATGACTTTTCAGCCACTTCCTCCAGGGACTGCATCAGAAACTGATGGCTTAGACAGACGGGAACATTTTTACATTTCTGTATTAACTGCATCCAGGAAGGTGGATTTTTATCATGTAATGCTGCCCAGTGCTCATTTCATCCAGTCTCCTCTATTTACTCCTTCACTCCCTGTAACAGAATGGCATATAACGTTACCTAATAAAACCATGGACTACATTTCCTAGAAATAGAGGGAGCCATCTCACGGTGTGTATTCAGAGTATGCTATGGGTCATCCACTGAAACTTTTGGGCATCACTGAAAACAAAAAAATTCATTACTGGAATACTGCTCTGGAGTAGCATTTTGTGTTTTGAAAAGATGTTGATGGTTCCCGTTTATGCCTCTAATTGTTAAGCTGGTATTAGATTTGGTTAAATCTCTCAAGAAGCAAAAGCAATTCTACTCCTGAGTCCAGGAAAGGATGGTCAGCCCTGCAAACAGGAATGCTCACACCTTTGTTGGGATGTGAAGGCTGGGCTGTAATCCAGCATTACATCCACGTGCGCGTGTCGCTGTAGTACTGAAAACAAAATTTACTTCCACTCAGAGGACCTGACAGAATACTAATGCACAAGAAAGTGTGCAATTAGTTAAAATTTAAAATTTCTTATTCTTTAAGACACGAATTTCAAAACAAACATAGGTTGATTAACTGTAACCCACGTAAATACTTGTTAAACATTTAACAACCAGGTGTGTTCTAACTAATTCACTCAAAAAAAGTCATATTCTTTTCTTCATGTGCAAAAAATCACTTGGTTGAAGAGTATCATTTTAAAACATTAAGCATTCGTGTATATAAACATTATTCATCAGCAATAGCGGATCTCAAATGCCTTCATAATAAATATAGCCAGCAATCAAAATGGCTTTTTGATCCAAGATGCTTCGGTTTAGACAGAACTAAAAGGGTACCGGAGGAGGGAAGCACTATGAAATCTGGCAATAACATGTGGTTTTTCAGTAGTATTTTAATTTTAGGGGCGCTTCACTGCCAACATCCCAAATCTCCTGTTAGTATTCCTGCTTATAACCTCAGCTGACTTTATTAATGAATTGAGAGATGTACATTTTTCTTTAAAATTTTTCTGTTTAGGTTTTTTTAAGAACCCTTCTCTCAAGCTCCCTCTTACAAATTAGAGGTCTTTTAAAACATCTAATATGGACTATTCTGTCATAGTCCTGATTATAACACAAATAGAAATTTCATATAAATTGCCAATTTTTTCTTTGCTCGAATCAAATATAAAGAGATATAAAGGTATATAAACTCTAGTAAATAAAAGTTTCTATGAGTTTATGTACTAAATAAAATCTTACATGATATTAAAGTTTTGAGTTTTACTTGATTTGGATATTGGCAAGACAGTCAATTCTTTTTATCTTTTTTTTTTTTTTTTTTTTGTGGTACGTGGGCCTCTCACTGCTGTGGCCTCTCCCGTTGCGAAGCACAGGCTCCAGACGCGCAGGCTCGGCGGCCATGGCTCACGGGCCCAGCCGCTCCGCGGCATGTGGGATCTTCCCGGACCGGGGCACGAACCCGTGTCCCCTGCATCGGCAGGCGGACTCTCAACCACTGCGCCACCAGGGAAGCCCAATTCTTTTTATCTTGTTCAGATTAGTTCATAATTTTAAAAACGTTAACAATTTTCCTGCTTATTCAAGAGAAATATAACCTATTACAAAGCAAATATCCAGGCACGATCTTAATTCGAACACTTCTCTCCGTTTCTCAGTCTCTCAGGCTCTCTCTTTCTCTCTCTGAACGTTGTATGTACATGGAGATTTTAAAAAAAACATTTTATAAAAGAGCAGCAATACTCTGTTAATATTCATTACATTCCAACACTTAATTTTATGAAAGAAACACTGAACTACTATGTTTATTTTTTAAAAGCTGCGTGACATGATTTGAATTCAAAGCAAAATTCATAAAGCTTTCTGTAAATATAAATCCTCTTCAATTAAAAAGATCTTGTGGGCTTCCCTGGTGGCGCAGTGGTTGAGAGTCCGCCTGCCGATGCAGGGAATGCGGGTTCGTGCCCCGGTCCGGGAAGATCCCACATGCTGCGGAGCGGCTGGGCCCGTGAGCCATGGCCGCTGAGCCTGCGCGTCCGGAGCCTGAGCTCCGCCGCGGGAGGGGCCACAACAGTGAGAGGCCCGCGTACCGCAAAAAAAAAAAAAAAAAAAAAAAAAAGATCTTGTAAGATAGTGGTGATGGTAGCGCAGCATTGTGACTGTATTAAAAGCCACTGAATCATACACTTTAAGTGGTGAATTTTATGTTATGTGGATTTTAGCTCAGTTTAAAAAACAGACCTTGTAAAACAAAAGAAAAATACTTCTGGATGTCAATCTGCTTTTGCGTTTGTTTAATTAAACTAATAAGGTTACTGAACAAAACAAATCCCCCCATTCTTAGGAATTATAAAAAATAGACTGAATTTTTTAAATGGACATATCTCCTTCAAATAGACTTCATATAATGTCCTCTCATACTTGTCAGAGAACAAATCATTATTACTATTTTTTTTTAAAGCACACTTAAACTACGATTGCTGTCTTTAAAACACACTGAAATAGCCTGTGTCAACACAAGGAGCACCTAATTCCCTAGAAAAAAGTGCATAAGGAGAACGGTGAGAGGAAATATCCTACTTTAAGATACAGTCTTTTTAAGAATATATCCTTATTTTCTCTACATATTTCATATCCTGTCTGGAGAGTTAGATAATAATACTAGCCAACACTTCTTACACACGTTGAATATAGCAACTACTGCTCTAAACCCTCTACACAGAAATATTCATTCAACCTTGACAGGTACCCTATTAGAAGGGTATCACACCATTGTTATCTCTAATTTACAGGTTAAAAAAAAGAATAAGAAAAAAAGCACAGAGACATAAGCTAACTTTCCCAGATCCAGCCAGGGTCTCACTCCCACAAGGCTAGTCCACTACCAGGCTCTAACCGACTAGACTTTACTGCTTCGAAGTTGTGAAACTTTCATTTATGTCCCATGACTATCGTGAAGTAACAAGGGCTACATAATTTTTTCCCCTTATTTAACATTGAAGATGGACTGAATTAAAGTTTTTCTTACTGCCAGAGAAAGAATCCACAGTGGGAATTTCAGAAAATATGAAATGGGAGAATATGACAGTACCAATGTAGACTGCAGCCATGAAAACTAGTACTTTTGGAATTCAGAGTACACATTGATATACTTAAGTGAAATTTAATAAGGACTTACTCCAACCTTTCAAGAACTATCTTTCTGAAAATTAGCCATTTAGAAGACTCGCTCACAGAATGGCAGTAAGGACTTACAATTCAACGATTAGCAAGTTTTGGGTCCTAAGTAAAAGAATTATTTATAAACTGTAAGAATTATTTATAAACTAGTTTACATATGCATTTAGAACAGTGAATAAAGAAATGTGCAGAGGATGAACGTTTGAGAGAAATGGGAAAATACTTTTTTAAAGGGATTAGCTTTAAATAAAAAAGGAAGAAAATCACTATAGCAGAGACAATGAAGGTGAATTCGAGGGAAGAATAAAATAGGTATTCAATTTAAAAAAGAGGATTCACTTTGATATAAGTAATGTGAAACCTCAGAGGAAGAAAAGCTGGAGAAAACAAGGAGAGATGGAGACAATGATAAAGGAATGTAGAGGAAAGGGGGTGGTGACCTCATGAGGTGCCATCAAAAGAAACATAGGCCCAGTCCACACTCGTAAACTTGGTCACAACCATCTCAACTTTGGTAGGCGGTTCAGGTCTAAACACAGGGAGCAGTGATAAAGGTTATACTGAGTGGTGAGTAAACAATCTTATTATATTCTTAGTGAATACATTTTCCAAGCAAAAAATAAAATGGTGCTTCTACATGGTTATCCTACATTACCAATCTTATTAAAAACCATGCCCAGAGAACTTAGAAACTCTACTTGAACACAGCAGAGTGTGCTAATGTGCTCCTGTATGTTACACAGATGCTTTCATTATCAGATGAGGTTCTTTTTAAGACTTCTTGAAATCACAGGCAATGTTTTCCTACCTGTCCAAGACAGTTCAGACTTTCAGACGGAAAGCCCCTTAATATTCTAGTCACAAGCTCTACTGATCTAATGTATAAATTAACAAAAACGGACACTTTTTAAAAAAGAAAGTAAAAAGAAGAAAAGAAATTTGGCTCCCATGAAAGTTCAGTGTGTAAGCACGGTTTTTAATAAGTCAGACAGGGTTCCTAGGACCCCCAACTTATTCTTATGACTATTATCTACTCCCTGGTTTCCAAAAGCCCCATCGTGGGATCAGCAGTCATACTGCCAGTAGCGACCACAAAGCACTGTTTCTAGCGAGCAAAAACTTTAAGAAACTTGAGGCAACTAGTTCACACGAGGGAAAGGCAGGCGAGAGAGGGGTGGGAAGCCTACCATTAACTAAATCTTATCTACCATTTCCCATGCACGGAAAAAGCTTCCTTAAAGGTACTCCCCACTTGCCGTGTGGCCTTCTGCAAGGTACTGATCCTCTCTGAGCCCCCAATTCTTCATGGGTATTGAAGAAATACAATAACAACTAAATGATACTATTATTCACAGAGGGTTTTTATATTCATTAGAGATCATCTGTTTCAAGAGCCTCGCACTGTGGAAGACACAGCAAGGGGTAAAAGAAACCAATTATCATGACTATTAATCCTTATCTTACACAAAATAAGCAGGGAAAGAAATTATATTTCTGATATAAATAATATATGGCTTCCAGACATACAGTTTATACATTTATATATGCCCTCACCACTCAATACAGAAATTAGCTAGTGGAATCAAAAGAGAATCTGACAGAGGGAGGGAGTCAGGAGACCTAAAACACTGCGGTACTGCTTGCAGACCTGGCCCTTCTAGCAGGTTAACTTGAATGAGATGAAGATCAAACTTTGCTTCACCACCTTCTTCCATGACATGCATAAGTTGGAATAAGTTTCAAATGTCTTCAAAGCTCTAGGTATATGTATTTTATAATAAGGAACTTACTTTCTGTACTTATACTTCCTAAATATCATACCTCTCCAACCTGAGTTCAGTCTCCTGAACAGGAAAGGACCTTGGGGCTTTTGTGAGTCTCTCTGGTGCCTAGAACACAGCCCTATGAAAGGAAGATGTTTAACAGGCGGTTTGAAGCAAGGCTGTTGGATGTACAAGCCTTGGCTGACTCTGATCATCAACTGGCTGGAGAAAATGCCACTCCAGGGGGGCCTTTCAGAGCCAAAGAGCTTTTACAGTAAAAGTTTCAGACATGAAATCATTAGTTCAACAGATATTTTCTGAGTGCCTACTCTGTGCCAGGAACTGCAGATAAAGGTACTGTAAGAGGGCTTCCCTGGTGGCGCAGTGGTTGAGAGTCCGCCTGCCGATGCAGGGGACACGGGTTCGTGCCCCGGTCCGGGAAGATCCCACATGCCGCGGAGCAACTAAGCCCATGCGCCACAACTACTGAGTCCGCGTGCCATAACTACTGAAGCCCGCGCGCCTAGAGCCCATGCTCTGCAACAAGAGAAGCCACCGCAATGAGAAGCCCGAGCACCAACAAAGAGTAGCCCCCGCTCGCCGCAACTAGAGAAAGCCTGCATGCAGCAACGAAGACCCAATGCAGCCAAAAATAAATAAAATAAAATAAAGAAGATGAGTCACCTCTATTTTATCCCTTAATATCTAATCATTTCTATCTCATATGTGTTAAGGGTAAACATAATATATATCCCCATCATGACTACATGAAAGGCTTAGCAACACAATACGGATATCATACAGTGCAGTGGTGAGGGAGGGGGGAAGTGGCAAAGGATTCAACACACCATGTAACCACACCAGACGGACAGTACAGGGAAAGCACCTAATAACGCAGCTGAAGAAGGATATGCTGAATCGGAAGCAGTTTCAATTACACTCATGGAGTGGCATTTGGGAGGCCTCTTTGCTCATCTAACGGTTTTCGTGCCTGCCAGATGCGCGACTATAATTAGATCCACTAAAACTTGCGAAGAATGGCCAATGAGCAACATTTTTCCTAAATATCCCCAGACGGAAAATGAGGTTCCCAACAATTTATATATGGTGAGAAAAAGTAGACTGTAATTATGAGACTGAAGGGGGAAAAGTAATGTGAGAAACTAACAGGACACTTAAATGATAATAATCATCAGAGTGGTATGGGTCTGTGACCTGATACAGACATAAGCATCTTTGAGTAGCTGACCCAACAGAGTTTAAATGGAATCAATGAAGAGGATACGACGTACACCTGAAAAAAGTTTCTATCTGCCTTTATTTTTAAATAAAGTTAATACCTTTTAAAAAAATATGTATTATTTATTTGGCTTCGCCAGGTCTTAGTTGTGGCACGTGGGATCTTCACTGCCGCGTGCGAGATCTTCGTTGCAGGGTGTGAGATCTAGTTCCCTGACCTGGGATCAAACCCGGGCCTCTTGCATTGGGAGCACGGAGTCTTAATCACTGGACCACCAGGGAAGTCCCTCTACCTGCTTTTTTTTTTTTTTTTTTTTTTAAATTATTTATGTATTTATTATTATTATTATTGGCTGTGTTGGGTCTTCTTTTCTGTGTGTGGGCTTTCTCCAGTTGCGGCGAGTGGGGGCCACTCTTCATCGCGGTGCGCGGGCCTCTCACTGTCGCGGCCCCTCTTGTTGCGGAGCACACGCTCCAGACGCGCAGGCTCAGTAGTTGTGGCTCATGGGCCTAGTTGCTCCACGGCATGTGGGATCTTCCCAGACCAGGGCTCGAACCCGTGTCCCCTGCATTGGCAGACAGATTCTCAACCACTGCGCCACCAGGGAAGCCCCCTCTACCTGCTTTTAAATAGTCATCTACTCTGTGGTAAACTTCACGCTCATTCTAATCCAAAGCATTTCACCTTTCCTTGCCTCAGAGTTCGAGAACTCCACCACCCAGAAGACCACAGTGTCTGGCGTCTTTCCCAGGGCACATCACTGTGCACGTACTTCAACTGATTAGTCCTGAGTGTATGCCCATTTTCAAGATGATGTATGTGTAGCAGACTCTGTTGCTTGCTGGCGCTGAAAAGAGATATTTCATTTGTTGTGATAAAGCAAGGAGAAAGTAACTGTCAGTTAGGCTGCCACTTCTGTCATACTTCTTAATAATGCAGCTCCTGTAATTACACTGTGGTTCTTTATATTAACTCAGTGAAAGCTTGCTTGTTTTTAGCATGAAAACAATTTATGAAATTATAGAAACAGACTGAACACAGCAGTTCATTTGTTGAAGCAATTATCCAGATCCTTGTCAAAAAAAAAAAAAGTACAAGTGAGAGAAGACTGTGATGTGCAAAAAATGGTTCTAATTCTATGCTCTAATATGTCCAATATGTCTGTGGTTGTGCTGAATTATGTTAATAAACTACAGCCGAAATATATTTGTCACTACACAAAGGAAAGGCGCTATCAATCGTCCTGCCAGATATTTTAAATTAGTCACCAAAGGGTCCAGCCAGAGTTTCCTCAACAACCTGCAGATGAAGAGGAAGGCTCACTGGACAGTCTTCCTAATGGCACCAGAAGGATTTTTCTAGGATTTCTGAATCTGGAAAATAACTGTAAAGTGAACTATCTCCACAAATGCCATTTTTAAGTGACATTTAAAAAATCCAACCCCAGACAGACACCAATGTGATGTTATTTTTGACTGGTTATCCATCAGAATGCAAGTTCCCAAGACAGCTTCTAAGAAGGGGATGTTTGACGCTTGTTGCAGGAAAGATGAGGAAATAAATAAAGCAGTCAAATGATGCCAGGGTTGCTGCTAAAATAAAATTGCATAAAGACCCCAAGAAATGTTTTCAAGGTAGAAAAAAAAAGTCTCATTTTCTACTCTATTAAGGCAAGAATTCTACAGCTTGTTAGCATTTAGTCAATAAAGATTAAGTTGTAAGAGCAGCATTGTGAAGCTATATCATCCAAGTTTCCCTGAGCATGTTTATCAAGTCTCTGAAATAATCATTAAGTTCAATTCTTAAATGTCTTACCTGAAAAGGAATGATTATTGATTTAACTTAACTAAATAAATATCTAGTTTCCATAATTTCTATGCATGTAAACTTACTATATAAATATCTCCCAGTGAAATAATGGCTCAAGGAAAAAAAATTATTTCTCCACGCTGAAACAACCTAGCCTCTTTACTTCTAACTCGACCCCAGAACTTCCATAAAAGCACATTACTACAAGCTTCCTTTTATTCCTTTTAATTATTTTAAGAGTTAATTTCCAGGAGGTGAAAAAGAGAACAGGGATCTAACACTGAAATAAAATGAAGTGCTAGAAAACAGAAGCAAAAAACAAAACAAAAAAATCCAAGCTCAAATTGTGAATTGTGCAAAGTGTTACACGCAACAAAATGTGGACGTCGTTCTTTCTCCCCACATCTGGAGATAGTTTAGTTACCCATTTCCAGAAACCAAGCAATCGTCCAGCCTGACTAGCCCCTTTCATTCACAAATAAACAATTAATGGAATGGGCAACTAATTTTCCAAGTGTTCATATTCATTAGGCTGTTTCCTGAAATTAAGTATCGGCCTCATGATACAATACTGTACACATTAAACAGTTCCCCCCACCAGCCCACTTCCTCAGCCACCTTTCTCGTATCAAACTTAGAGAACTAGGCATTTGTATTTCTATTCTCCTTCCTTATGGTACGCTAGGATCTGAAAATTAAATGCCCTTAACTGTGTTGTATAAGAAGAACAAAATATTAAAATATGACGAGATTCCCTCACCAAATCTTAGCAAGAATTTCTATTCTCATGGCCCGTCGATTCACTAAGTACCTATCAAACACCCACTACATGGAAAGCAGAATTCTAAACCTCGACCTGTAAAAGTAAGTATGTCGTTGAGAAATTGACCACTGAGTAGGGAGATAAACCTAAGCACAAATAACTATACTATAAAGTAGAATGTGATCAACGTGACAAGAGAGGCATAAACAAAAGGCTTTAGGGTTCAGGGGAAAGAGACTACTTCTTCTGAGGTAATGAGAAAAGGCTTAGTGAAGGAAGTGGCTTGCAAGATGGATAGGCTTTCAAGAGGCTCTGGACTGGAAGGTCCCCAAGGTCAGAGACCATGTCTTGTTTTACTTGGCACCACCCCCCACCCCGCATACACCTAGCACAGCGCTGGGCCGCCAGCACTAAGAAAAAGCCGCGTAGCCGAATTCAACAAGCAAAGGTGGGAAGAGATCACCCAAGACGGACGAGAACTACCCACTCCATGGGTTGTTCAAACAATGTGGGCGTTTTAGAAAAGAGAATACCTAGGAACGTAAGGTTAGAAAGGCGGTCTGAAAAATGGATTCGTCCAAAATAAAACATAGCTAGCAAATTTTATTCTAACTTTCTGAACCACGGGGAACACTGAGAATTTCCAAGCATATGAATAATGTAACCAGTAGAGCCGTACGTCTACTGTGCCAGTTTAAGTAAGACTATCCTTATTTAAATCCTGTGTACTTTTCCAATTTTAAAATGCAGAGCACACAAGGGAAGAAAAATGTACTATATTAAATAATTAGAAACCTGTAAACTCTGACTGTTAAGTTGACATAGTGCCTTGAAGACGAAGAAAAGGTTCCATTATGTGTGTACAACCCAGAAAAATGTTCCTCTAGCGAATTTTAAGTTGAAAAGAAAAAGAAAATCCAAGAGAAAGGCAACCCCAAATGCCGTATGTTACTCAAAATCGATGGTGGCGGCAGGCTGTAGCCACTACTACCCGTTCAGGCTCCCCAGAACGGGAATTCATAACAAAAACAATACCTATAGCTCTCCTTGAAAACGAGATGAGCAGTCACCTTCTGTCTTTCAATTCTTTGTATTCTGTTCAAGCAGTACGCCTTGCTGCCTTCTACTACCTTCCACTTAAGTGACAACGGGTGGGAATTCCCTGGTGGCGCGGTGGTTAAGAATCTGCCTGCCAATGCAGGGGACACGGGTTCGAGCCCTGGCCAGGAAAGATCCCACATGCCATGGAGCAACTGAGCCTGTGCGCCACAACTACTGAGTCTGCACTCTAGAGACCGCAAGCCACAACTACTGAAGCCCACGTGCCTAGAGTCCATGCTCCACAGCAAGAGAAGCCACCGCAGTGAGAAGCCCGCACACCAGTGAAGAGTAGCCCCTGCTCGCCGCAACTAGAGAAAGCCCGCGCGCAGCAACGAAGACCCAAAGCAGCCATAAATAAATAATTATATTTTTTTAAAGTGACAATGGGCAAACGTAAAGGGAGGGCTCCTAGGCCTCTCACCAGGGTTTAGGGGCCCCTACACCCCTGAATATCCAACCACCAATTCAACTTTAAGTGAGAAATTCTTGGTAACCAGGAAAACAGACCATGACAATTCCCTGGGATTTCCCAGAAGGAATGGTGACAAGCAAGCTTGTCATCTGGACGCGTTATACAGAATTGCAAAATTTTCTGAGTTGTCTCAGATTCCAGAGAATTTTAAATTGTCTAGATGACATCATGTGACATTTGGCTTAACAAAAAAAATAACAGCCACCAAAGGGAAAAGAGTAGGACCTTATGGAAAATCGCCCCTAAAGAAAGAAAGGATAATGAAAATAAGTCCAGATTCCTAGTTCATGTGCCCTCAGAGTCAATCCTAATGGAACAAGGCTCAAAACCAAATGACATGTCCTATAAAATAGTAGCAGAAAATAATGCTTGGGATCGAAACCCAAACATATTAGATTTGACTGCCCCAAACTTCAAGGAAAAATACAAAAGTAATGGGGGAAGGGGTGGTGCACCCTGGGATTTCAGTGTATGAAATCCAACAAAAATGGTTGATCATTGGCCAAAACTTGGTAATCTTTCCAGAATACTAATGTGTAAACTTCTTAGTAGCAATGACAGTGGCTTACTCATCTCAGCATCCCAAATGCTAGCATGGTGCCTAGTAGGCCATCAATATATGTACGCTTTGGGACCAAATACGGTTCACTGTGATGGCTTTTATTTTAAAAAGCTAAGAAACCACTTGGAAAACTGTTTATTTTTTCCTGAAGGAAAAATCCAAAGAACTCAACCTAATCAATGTAAATGACTTTGCTATCATAGTTTAGGGAGTTAAAAACGCATTTTTTTCCAACCAACAAGAAAAACAACCTCTGTAGACACAACATGGTGCCCCAAGCCAGGCAACTTTTGCTGTTGAGCAAAAGGATGATGCTTGCAAGAGTGAGGATGCAACGTGATGAACCCATCATTACTGCCATAATTAATGAATGGTGGAACAGCTCATATGTAATACAGCAAGTTAAGTTAACCATTCTGTCTCACATATTTCTAAAGCTCACAGTCTGAGAGTTTTTTGGTTTGTTTTTTTTGTTTGCTTGTTTGTTTTTTGCGGTACGCGGGCCTCTCACTGTTGTGGCCTCTCCCGCTGCGGAGCACAGGCTCCGGATGCGCAGGCTCAGCGGCCATGGCTCAGGGGCCCAGCCGCTCCGCGGCATGTGGGATCTTCCCGGACCGGGGCACGAACCCGCGTCCCCTGCATCGGCAGGCGCACTCTCAACCACTGCGCCACCAGGGAAGCCCCAGTCTGAGAGTTTTAATTTCTCAAGCTCTTGCCATGTGCCAGGCACTACGCTAAATACTTGACATTCACGTAAATACAGCTGACCCTGAACAACTTGGGGGTTGGGGGCGCCCACCTTCTGCTCATTGGAAAATCTGTGTATCATGTAGAGCTGGCCCTCCGTATCCCTGGTTCCGGTTCCTCTGTATCTGTGGTTCCTCCATATCCATGGTTCCACATCCACGGCGTCAACCAATTACAGACCGTGCAGTACTGTAGTATTGACCATCGAAAAAAATCCATGTGTAAGTGGACCCATGCGGTTGAAACCCGTGTCGTTCAAGGGTCAACCGTACTCTCCATACGTGAATTTAATTTTCATGACAACTGAGCAGGATTGGTACATCATCATCCCTGTTTCACAGATAAGGAAACTGGAAGTCCAAGAGATTAAATGACTTGACCAACGCCTCATAGCTGGTCATGGAAAGAGTGGAAATCAAAATCAAGTCTGATCAGCTCAACAGACACATTTGTCCAACAGCATTACATCAGGATAACTCCACTTAAGGTGGCAAATCTGGTTGACTATGACCAGTTAATAATGTCTCCATAACCATATTGTAAAGGTCCTCCTTGGGCACAGGTGGTAATTTTCTTAAGTGGCTGTCCCTAGCATTTCACGGTATGCTCTTTCCCCCAGTCTGAACCATTCTATCCTCATTAACATTTCGGCAAATACTACCCCTTTTTGTGGAATCATAATAAATGCCACAGATAATGTGAAACCCAGTTATGTGAATTACAACAGGTAACTGTGAAAGGCTTAAATCACAGTGTTGGCAAATCTGTAGGACTTAGACAACCATACGGTGAATTTCGGAATCTGAAAATGAATACGGGATCAAGATGATCATTGATAAATGTCAATTTCAGTCTATCTTCAAGTCTTTTTTAATCTTGTCACTACAATCAAAATGAGATACTTATTCTGTAGCCAAAAATGAAAGAAGGCACAATACATCTGGATGTTTTGAGGACTAATAAGTAAAACTTTCTAAAAATACTTAGGGAATAAAAAAGAGAGTTGTCTGCTTTTAGACTAAAATTGATGGTCAGATACAGCTTCTTAGCAAGATGTAAACTGAAAGTTAATCATTTTGGTTTTCAAAGATGCAACTAAAGACATCATTCTATGACAAATCATATGAGGCTTCAGAAAGAATACATCACTCAAAGAAAGCAAAGTAGAACAATATAAAAAGGATTACAAAAACAGCCCTATTTCTAGATCAAAGTGGACTTCACTCAGCCCACATTTTCTCCGAAGGGAATCCCCACAAAAGCTCTTTATGGCCACATCCTCCAAATTTTACCTATGGACAAAGGAAAAACGTGAGATTACCTATAAGGGCTTCTGAGTACAAGGCACACATGTATGGCATTTGTGTCAGGCACAAAGAT
Organism: Phocoena sinus; assembly: GCF_008692025.1. Classification (NCBI taxonomy): domain Eukaryota; kingdom Metazoa; phylum Chordata; class Mammalia; order Artiodactyla; family Phocoenidae; genus Phocoena; species Phocoena sinus. The sequence continues at coordinate 66,363,962 of NC_045768.1, forward strand.
TACTAAAACCTGTCAGTGTTAATAAAGGGTCAGGTTCTAGGGGTAGGTTTCACTAATGGATCTCTGAAGGATCAGCAGTTCACAGCACCCAGTTTTATTTTATTGCTCAAACATGTCCTTACTATTTGTTATATTTCAGGCACTGTTTCAGGAATTGTAAATTCATTCAATTCTCACAGTTTATTTAAGCTACAGAGGATGTAGGTATTATGATCCCCATTTCACAGATGAGGTACATAGGGGCACAGAGACTTCTGTAACCTGTCCAAGGTCACACAGCTAGTACAAATGGTCAAAACAGGATTCAAACCTAAGCAGCCTGGCTCCGGAGTGCGTGCTTCTTGTCACTGTGCCATGCTACCTTTTCCCAGGAATGCTAGTAAAACCATGCCTGGACTAATCTCTGAAGCTCAGTGTCATTCTACAGTGACCAAGGGCAATTCCAGAGCTACCTAGTATAAGATATGCACCCTTCTAGACTGGCTTGCTTATAGAAACCCCATCAATCATCCCCAGCCCCATACTTCAGTGCAGTGCTACACTATCAGTGAGGCTAGAGCTTTGCGGACTGTTGTAACCAACCCCTCCCTGCCACATGACTTCTGAGATGGCTGGGGACTGCTGACTGGCTGCACTGTCTCGGTGATTTAAACCAGACCATCTGGCTGCCTTGTTCTCTGAGCTGGGGCAGGCCTAAAAATGCTCAGATCACATTAAGCAACTTCTCTGCTCTTTGGCCAAATTTAAGCTCTAGAGCTATCCTATGCGGATTTAGTTCATTCTCTTATAGTATATAATACAGTATCTTCATTGAGATGAACTTTTTCATGATCAAAGCCTGTTCCGGGGATGACCCAGCGGGAAGAAAGCCACAGGGGACATGGCAGTGCACTTGAGGCACTACATCCGACATAATGTTCAGGGCCCTCTCCTTAGTCACAGAATACAATCAGTAGGAAAGGTCTGTAAATTTCAATTTCAAAAAGGAGTAGAATTTCACATTCCAGTACTTAAGGAACTCCAGGATTAGAAAGTCTACAAATTCTTTAAAACTGCAAAACGAAGATAGGGTTGAAGCAAAAAGCGAGGACATGAGGTGGAGAAAGGATGGATATTACTTCCTTCTACAGGAGCCTTGACTGTTCAGTACTTAAGTTATGCATTCTCAGAAAGCCAGTGAATTTGGCTGTTACTCTGTGAAGCCGGGATATAATGCCTTCCAGAGTTCACAGCTGACCAGTCGTGAGGGTGGAGAACGGGAGTTGCAGGCTCAAGTGGTCCTGGAAGCTCTGAGGAAAGAGGTGCTCTTTCAAAACTGAACCGACTTCCCAAAAAGAGAAAAAGGAAAATGAATGATCCATCACCAAAAATGTTCATATACTGACATGGCGACACGTTTAGCTGAGTCACCAAATTTCCCAACGTTTTAGAAGTGAAGCAATTTTTTAAAATTTTTATTGAACATCTACTATGTGTCAGGCACGAAGATGACTAAAACAAGGAATCTTATCTTCAAAGGCCAGTCAACTACAGGCTCAGGATGAGAGAGGGGAAGAGAAAAATTCAAGGCAGTTACAAGAATTCAAAGGGAGGGGTGGCTCTGGTTGAGGGGAAAGAGGGGAACCATGAAACACAACTTCCTAGTTAAAATATTCACAGAAAAATTAATGTGTACACCATCCATCCTCCTCCCGAGAACATGAGAGGAAAGAAGGGAGCAAGGAGAAAATTCAACCCCGACACAATGCTTTAGAAAAACAAGAAGAGTTTTCTTAAAACAAAACAAAACCCTTTTGGCACACCGAGCTGCCTGTGACTGCAGGGTGAAAACTGTAACAGAAAAACCTAGTCCATAAGTGCCAGAGGAAAAGAAACTTTCCCCAAATAACAAAATAAAAATAAACCTTCAGTTAAAATAATATATTACGCACTGATGTAAACTGAAATGCTCTTGTCCATGGGTTGAGCTTATGAAACCTTTAAACATGAGCATGTAACACTAACAAACTATTTGACATTATTATTTGGGTTCAAAGACTCCCTTTCTCTAAATGTTTATAGCACCATACCAGTTATTTCAACTGAGCTGACACAATGAATTTCAAATGATCTAATACTTTTGACTTACCAGCAGATTAGCACATGATTACCCTGAGTAAAAGGATTATTATTACTGCTGCTCTAAGATATTAACACTTTCTGTAACGCACTCGAAGGACATTGTATAGATCACTAAAAAAAATGTGACAAAAGACATGGGGGAGAGGGTTTTTGGCTTTTTTTTTTAACGGAAGGTGATGATTGTTCTTTTAGAGTTTTCTTGCTTAAAATAAGGTGGGCCTCCCAACAGTAGAATTGGCATTTTGCATGACACTTTCGGGGCCGTACAAGTCACAAATAAATAAGTCCAGCGTTCAGTGCGCTCAGGGAATTAGGCCACGTGTGGCTTTCTTCCCATGAAGATCAGGCTCCAAACAAAGACCCCCACTTTGTAATAGACAACTAATTCTCATGTAATGAATGACAGAACACAGCATTAATGTACTTAACAAGACAGAGCTAAATTCAATGAAGCTTGACGCCATTTATATGAAAAAGGGTTGCATTTGTAGACAGAGCTAAAGGGAGAGGGGATAATTCTGAATTAAATAGTGCAGCTTCTGCTTTGGCTTAGGCCTCTCACTGGAAATAAAGATCATAGCTAAAATATGACCCTGAAAACGGGCAGCAGCAAACAAAGCTAAATACCACTGTATTCAACTCTAACTCTCACAGATGAAGAGGTTAACAGCTAAAGGACTTTGCTCAGAGCTTCTACCGGCAAAAGTGCCATTTCTTTAGAGCCAAATTCCTGGTCCATTAAAACGTGTCCTTTCCTTACCAGACTCCATGCTATGCGATTCAGCGGCACATAACAGTCACAGAAAATCCAGATAACCCAAATGATATCTTAGTATCTACTCAATCTTGTAGGTACATCATCAAAACAAAAGATGAGAAGGTAAGCCTGTGACATAAAATGAGGATGTTGAAAAGATAAACTTTAGGTGGCTCTTCTGAGAGTTCCAACGTTATATTCACCCTTCTCTAACAAAGACGTACAGGGGAGTCCTAGGGACACAAATTGTGTACAAGTATGTACGTGTGTGGATAGGTAGGGCCATCACAACAGAAGATTTTTTAAAGCCTATGATTACCATAATGCCAGCTCTCCTCTTTCAGGGCAAGTTCAGTAAATTGATTTTAAGGTACATTAAAAAAAAACACAGCATATGAACAATGCCGATCAAGCACCTACATTCTGAAAACAATTTATGACTTATTTTAAGTAGATGAGAGGATATTGTAACTCCTCTAGCAGGTTTACAGCAAGGACCCTGATCTACACAGCACACTCCCCGCAGCTGGACATGACTTCTTTCTGCGGGATGCTCTTCCACACATGGAGGTAACACCCCCTGAAGCTGCTATACCTTCAGGCAGGGAAGCCTCACTCGCCGCTCCTCTCCCCTATCAACAGTGTTATCTGCTTCTGCTGTTGTCACAGAGCCAGGGAATGAAGCTCTTCCAGAAAACTTACCCAAGATCAAACTGTGCCTAGTGACAGCAACGTCCAGGCCATAAGTAACGTTCAAAGGATTCAACAACGCCTGTGACTGATCATTCTCTTTCCCTTGCCATCACCTGCTGATTTTGTCCAGGTGTTTTATGGCTATCTTGAGGATCTGGAGAACAGACAGAGGGAAGACTTTGCCAATTTCTTTTGTCTGCGGTTGTGAATTCCTTACACAGATGGCGGACAGCCTCGGCTCCGGGCAGCGCCAAGCTGCACTGCCTTCAACGTCCAAGGGGAAGTGGAAGGAGACATCATCTTCTCCCCCAGCACTGCCTGTAACGTGTGTGTGGTTAGCAAACTGAGACAGCGTGGCTTCAAGGGGGGGTGGGGGGGGGGAGGGGAGGGAGAAGAAGGAGGAAAGCCAACAAGTATCTTGAAAAGATTTACTTGCTTGAGGTACTGCTAAGCACTGACCAAGAAATTAAAAATGCTCATCAGAAAGGTGATTCCTTAACAAACGTGCTTCTATCAAAGACTCGGCACCCCAAGTTTCAGTTACTTTTTCACGTGCATATCAAAGTCATCAGCTCTCCTAAATTAACCAAAATAGGGACTAGAAAAATCCCAGTCAACCCTTTAGAAGCTACTACACTGCTGTCATAGCTGGAAAGAAAAGTGGACTGGTGTCTAAACCTATGCTAACATGGTAGCCACTAGCCACAGGTGGATACTCAGCACTTGAAGTGTGGCCAGTCCAAACTGAGATGTGCTGTGCGTGCAACACAGGTGCTGGATTTTGAAGACTGCGTGAAAAGAAGAATGTAAATTGTCTTGATAAATATTCATGTGGACTACACATTTTCATACCTATTATACATGGAAATAATTTTTGATACATTGGGTTAAATAATATATATTACTAAAATCAACTTCACCTGTTTCTCTTTACTTTTGCGAGGTGGCTACTAGAAAATCTTAAATTATAAAATTGCTTATCTTGCCACTCACCCGACTGTGCTGGTCTAGACAATAGGACTCTGGTCATTGTCAGTCAGTTTTTGGTTATTTGACCACGGTCTGCTTGGTTAACTTTCTGAGCTTCATCATTTTCAAAAATCAAAGAAACAGATTCAACATGTTACAATTCCAAAAATTACAAAATTTTTCAGATTTTCATTCCTAAAACCCATGGTTCATTTTCATTTGGGCCTGCTGTAAAGAAGCAGTGACACACAACAGGAAAACAGGTTTTATTCATTACTCAATTAATTTAAGAAACTACAGCTCACTCTGATGGCTTTAAAGTTTTTCTGAAAGATGTGCGTAATGTTTTTCATGTATTAACTTATTAATGTAAAATGTATTCATCATATGAATTCCATTAGTGACTAATAACTCAAGATGGTGTATAAAATAAAGAACATCTAGGCCCTGGATGGATATGGGTTTATAAAGCGATGAAGTGAATCCCTTGTTTTATGAGTTCAAGCTCACTATCACAGGTACATCTGACTGCAATTCATTTGGTAAGAAGGCTACTAAGGCAGATATCCCCTACAAAAACCTCGGAAAGGCTTTAGTGATTTCTTCACGAAATGGAAGGGAGAGTATCTTCGATTCTAATGTGCAGCTGATCCCTCTTAGAGGCAATTTTTGGAGCAGCAGTTGCACAGATCCCATCAGTTACGCCTAACTTTGTGGTAATTCATGAAACACCTCCTCACACAGCTCTTGGGTGGCCAGGCCCAGAAAAGGATTTTTATCAGCCTGCTGCTCCCACAGCTTGTACTGTTTGTGCTACGTGATTATAACAGGGCTAAGGTTGAAGCATCTGAAGAACAACGATTTCAGGTGACACTTTAAATACTTAATTACACACTATTATTTACCTCCTATTAAGGAACGACAAACAACGTTATTCTCTAAGTTCCGTGACAGCAATAAACGTGATATTTTACAGATTACGTTGAGAATTTGATCAGTTTGCTGCCTGAATCAGAGAAAGGAAATGGAAAACGGGGAGATTAAATGCAGGACAGAAATTCAGTATCTGTTTCATATGTGTATTTTTCCCCAAACGACGGTGAAACGAAACCCCACGTCCTGGCACACTACAAGCCATGCTAGAGTACGTTACTGTGCGTGTAAAACACACCTACACACACAGCCCTCATTTATGGATACATTCCAGTAAATGAGATAGAAAGAGTAGTCAGGTCGGCCACAAGAAATTGAAAGTGTAGCACAGGAGACTCAGGAGTTAGAACTGCGAGAGTGAGCAGACTGTACCAGATTGAGTTACTCCCTGGCATGATGAGTTTAAAATTCAAATACGCAGTTAAAAAAGAGTTACAAATGAATTCCATTATATCCTATGCATCCAATGGGAGGAAGGCAAGAAATCTGGGAACTTTTGAAAGAAATCAAAGATCAAAGTAAAGAGCAATGGCAGATAGGTGAAAGCTGGGGAGTCTGCAGAGACAGCCATCCAAATGGCTTAAGCAATCATGCTCTGTAAAGCGTTTTAGCGGACAAATAGCCAACATTATGGTCTGAACTGTAGCTGATTTTAAGGATCTAACTTATATGCAAGTAAAACATTAGTTTAACTTATTTGCTTTCATAATTATTCCGAATGTATGACAGATAAATACTAAAGTGAGGCTGAATTAATACACAGTTGCCCTTTTCTTGGCTAATACCAGATGTATGTGGGTCCTAATGCGAATGGTTCTTACCAGAAGCTTTGAGAAAAATCAAAGTAAGGCCAGTTTTGAGCTCTGTCAGTAATAGGCAAGGTGAAATGGATTCCGTGAAGAGCAAAGCAAGAAACAGGACCGGACGTTACCTTAGAAAAATGATTTACTGGGTGCTTCGGTACCTTTGTTTAATGTTTCTTAAAACAAATACATAGCGTGATTTGCTTAAACATTCAACTTGGAAATCATATGGATTTCAAACGATCATTTCATTCAATATTAAGTTTTCTTAGCCTACCCGGCAATTTCTTAAGATACACCAAATTTCTTTTTAAAACTATTTTACAATGCTACTTAAAACTCTTAACTGCCATGTTAAAAAGAAATCTTATTTCTCCACAGCAAGGAGCTTCCAGAAACCACTGAAACATTCTTGCCCTCTGAATGTTGGAGAATGGTCTCTTCATGTGTTATTAATAATGCAGACAAAGTATTCATACTAATGGGCACACAATGAATATTCAGCTGCATGTAGACTCATACCACAGGGATATCAAAACCAAAACCCACCTTGACTTGTACTTGCCCGACAGATGCTACTAGCATAGCTACCTGACTAGCCCAAACTTTCCGTGGCTTACGCAGTTATATAAATGCTCACTGTGGCAACAGAACTAGACACCGGCACAAAGAAATACTTGCCATTTTAAAGAGAGAGGCCAGAAAAAGTGCTCACACAACATAAAAGTTAATTTTACATTTAGTATCATTAATATTACACTCACACTGTCACAGCCAAATAAACCTTGTGCTTGAAAAACACATCAGGTCACTCGAGCTGCATTCTGCTAAGAAAGCAAAACCTACCATGCATAGCTCGTACTGATGCTCTTCCACAGTGACTTTTATTGTCCCTGGTCAACTTTTAATTCTTCCTTTACCATGCCTTGAATCACAATCCCTCACATGTAGAAAGTTACATTAGTGGCATTAAAAACACATAAAAACTTTAAAAGACGGTTCCAAACAGAAGTTACACTTTAAAAAAAAAAAAAAAAGTCATGGCTCTTTCCCTAGTTTATTTGGGCATTTAAGTTTTTTCTTTAAATCCAACAAATATTTCTCTAAAGAATGGTCTTTATGTGGCTGAAATTAGACTACACACAACATAGTTTTTCAAGGCCAGCAAGCACTTCCTAACCAAATCCCCCACTTCCTTTTCTAGCTAAACATAACTCTTTTAAATGTGTACATCCTTTAAAAAGTTAGGCGTGAGCACCTCACATGTAATAACAGGCAGCTGGGAAGCCAACTGGTGCGGTCCGAGTGCACATTTTAGAAAGCAGCTCTTTAACATTCAATAACTAAGTGGTAATTGGGCACAGAAACATAAACTGTCAAACTGAATCAAAACCCCTTTGCTTTTCAGAATATTATTTGTAAGATTATACTAGAATTAAATTTGAACATGCATCCACCCTTTGCATTCAGTCAAATTATAAAACAAGAAGAAAAAAATTGCTGTGCTTTTCTTTGGATAAAATTAATGTCAGCTTTGTGTCCTTAAACCAGACCCGATCGGGAAATAAAATATGTTTAGTCCTGAAATAGTTGTGGTAATTCAATCCCTGCACGCTCCTTATTTTCTTGATGACAAAGAAAAACTCCCAACTGGCAGGGCCACCTGCACTGATTACTCCTCCATCCACACCCACAGAATATGAAAATGAGCCAATGATCATTAACCTTAATTTCTTCTAACATAAACCTCAGCTCTTTTTCAGTCTTGCTACTCAGGGAACTCCCCTGAGATAAAGAAGGGGGTGGGGGGGGATAAGGAAAGGGAGTGAAAGCTCAGAGCAAAGGAGGTGGAAAGCAAATGAAAAATGGAACCCACTGGCTTTTAAAGAACTGCACAGCTGGCTTATTAAACTCCATACAGCAAAGATGCTACACAGATAAAGAGATTCTGAGACATCACCACTCTCTGGATAGTGGAATACTTTCCTGTCCACCAACCCTCTCCTTCTGAGCAAACAATATGAAAGGATGCTTCCTCTCCACGCTCTCACCCCCCTTTCATCTCACTCCTCCACCCAGACCTCACTATATAAAGACAGCGAGCAATAAAAGAGGGGTCTGGACAGCCGGAATGCAGGTGTGGCTATAAGATCTCCAGGATGAGGACCAAAGGGCCTGTGCAACCAGGAGAGATTTCCAAGGTGAGCACTTCAAATACAGTGTTGAATGCATCACACCTTCTGGTCATTCACATTCAAGTATCACCAACTGGAATCATTTTAATTCAAGCTGTGTGGGGCTAGATCCCATTGGCATTACATCATCTTCTAATGGATGAAGAGCTAGTTGGGGCCCTAAAAAGAAACACAACCATGAGGAGGACAGGAAAATTTCAGAAATAATGGTCTCTACTGCACAGATGTGTAGACTGAAAATTACTTGTGTTGCCTACAGACATCAGCAGATTGCCCGAAAAAGATTATAAGACCACGAAAACAAAGAACATATCAACATGTCAACGTATGCAACTCTCTGTACAGCATTCCTGAAGCTGGAAGAAAAACAAACTTTAAAAATCACGACCTTGCTAAATGAAAGCAAAAAGTTCTTTAAACGTGTTTTTTTTCCCCCATTAGAAAACCTGAATGCAAACGCAAATAAATGCTGAATAACAAAAGTACAACTGTATTACGTTCAAGTATATTACAAGATGTTTGCTGTATATATACAACACAGGTAGACGGAGAACACCTCTGATCACTCAGTTATCCGCTCATTATTTCAGATCTCAAATCAAGTGGCAGCCATGAGGAGTGTGAGGCAGAAAGGCAGAAAAACAAAGCAAAACAAAACCCTGGCTATAGTTTGGTACTGGATTCCACAGCGCGATTTAAACTAAAACCTGGATCCAGGTTGCTCAGCGTTCACTGCCTTCTGACTCAGCCTGCGACTGTACACATACACCCTTCCTTCTGCTTTCTCTCTCCTCTGCACCCCAAGCCTCCATCAGGCTGCCAAAGGTCAATGGTCCTCTCTGGAAGTGAGGACAGAGTGTTGAAGTATGTGGTGCCGTGAGTCATCTTAAAGAGATACTCTAGCGACTGCTTGTGACCCGGCGTCGAGCTGAGATAGCGGGGCTTTTAATAAAGCAGCACTTTTGCACGTTCCCAGCCTGGTTAATTTAATACCTGCTGCTTGTTTACCAAACAGCGCGGGCATGTCTCCGTGTCGGTAACTTCCCAGTGACAGGGAGGCGACTGGATCTGGGCATGGAACAGATGCACCTTTTTACGCTCTGTTAAACCGTGTCACAGACTACAGTCCCTGAGCGCATTCCTTTATTTACGCTGCAGCCAGTTGAGCTAATTGTCAGAGACAGGCCTGGTTCTAATTCTGCAGAGTCCAGCAACTGCAGGAGTGTATGTGCTGAGGTATGAACGGCGCAGAACTCTTTGTAACGGGAACAGCTGAAAAACAGCGTCCGAGGGCAGAGGCATAATCTGCCAATATTTTTACCTAGAGAGACTTGGAAAATGTCACCTATCTCCAGAGGAGGTGATGGGGGTGGGAACGCAGGAAAAGCATCACTCGTGTTTAAGTGAAAGAGAGGAAAGCAAATATTAAAACAAATACCTATTTGTAAAGGGAACACAGCCGAGCAGAGATGGCATTCATTTTCCAAAGACTATGGTTAGGATGGTGCAGCTGTAAAATATTCACAAGCTCACAAACTACCTGATTACGGGCCAATGTGCAATGCAGCTCACACCAAAGGTTCTGCACGATACCAACGCCGACCATTTCAGATACTGTGATGTAACCCCATTAATGACACCAACATTAAGGAGAACGAAGGGTCCCTCATCCAGCCAGCCAGCCATACATCTGCAGTCTGCGTGATCATATGTAGACAAGGGAACTCCTCACACCCTGTAGTCTTAGAAGTGGTTCTCCTTAGCTGGAATACCATCCTCAGATTTTAACAGTAGCGAGAGTTCACTCCAGTTAAAGCTCTTCACCCGTCATGGGCATTTTTCAGCAAATTAATGTCTTTTACTTGCATGACTTCTCTTCATATTATAATCTGGGGTTTAAACGGATCATCCTACTTTACAGAAAAGAAAAAGAGCAAAAGAGCTCAGTGTTGATAATTTATACTACTTATGACTAAATGACCTCAACTGAGGAATCAAAAATTAAGTCATTTGTCTTATGAGGTACAGAGGACATTTTATGGTGTACAATTTAGCTAATAATGGGTTGGGGCCAATCCTTAACAAGTCACAGGTTTCCATTGTCCCTTCACCCCCTGCTTGTGTTTTTACCACATCCTAACAAAAACATGACCAGAACTGGTGAAAAACATACGGTTCCAACTAATGAATCACATACTTTCCCGCAAGTACAGTAAGTACTACCAGCTGTGTGACAGTCTTGCTTTGGCAGTGGAACCAGCGTAGAACAAGCCGGCCCATCTGAAAGCAGCTGCATTGAGAAACCACAAGCAATAGAAGTGTGTCTGCCTTCTCAGGGCGGCTTTGTCTCTGTTTTGTGTCTCTGCTCTGTCCCCAGGACGTGCCAGCCATCTTGTTTAGAGAAAGTTTTGGAAATCTCAGAGGTAGAGAGAAGACCCACAAATTCAAAGCACTTAAGCTTTCAGGAAGTGTTGTCACTGTGTCAAGTGGAATGCCACCAGAGGACCATGAAAGGAATATGCCTCTCTCCCACACCCACCCGCCCACGTGCCTCTTTTGGGACCTGCCTTAGACTAAAGATGGTGCATATCCATGGATCTCAATAAGGGAGGTGAGAAGCAGAGGCAGGAACTGCACCAGATCCAGCTACTTACAGACGGGCCGATGAACGCGCACGAACACACACAAAACACGCTGGACAATTCACAGATTATCAACTCATGCCACGACTACTACAGAAATTCAAACCTGCCGTTTATACAACGGTAAGCTTCCATTTGTAACCACAGAGCATTCTGGAAAAAATTCCCTGGCAAGCCCTAGATATTTTTACACAAATGCACTTTTCCTTTCTGTGAAGCAACATTCAAATGGATAAACATTACTGTTCAAGGGAAAGAAAGTCCATCAGCATTAATCTAGAAATGTTAAGTGGAAATGGATTTTTTTTTAACCTTTAGAGCGTGTGAAGGCAATATCTAATAAAATGTTACCAACATTATTAAGTGAGCAGTAGCTTTTCTGTAGTGTCTAAGGACCATCTCACATCAGGCTTTCTCTGAGAAAAACAAAGACTAGAGTTGTCATTCTTGGCTTTGCCAAAGTCTCAATCAGGAGAAAAAAAAAAAGATGAAATTACCTTTTTTTTTTTGGCGAGTATTTTGAACGTAAGGAAGTCACACGTAAGGACTAACAGGTTGCCTTTATCAGTTAATTTAGCCAAACACATGAAGCTTATGTTGTAAAGATGCAGTCAGCAAAAACCTCATCTGAAAATCACATTCACACATCTTTTCTGTTTCTACCAGAGTTCTGTGAACATTTTTTGTTTTTTGTTTTTTTTTTTTTTTTTAACGGTACGCGGGCTTCTCACTGTTGTGGCCTCTCCTGTTGTGGAGCACAGGCTCCGGACGCGCAGGCTCAGAGGCCATGGCTCACGGGCCCAGCCGCTGCGCGGCATGTGGGATCTTCCCGGGCCGGGGCATGAACCCGTGTCCCCTGCATCGGCAGGCGGACTCTCAACCACTGCGCCACCAGGGAAGCCCCATTTTTTGTTTTTAATGAAGCTATTATCAATGTGACACAAAGAAGGGTCAGAAGATCCACTCCATGAACAGAGGAAACCTTGGCCCTCGTGGTTTAAGTGCTTCCTAAGTGGATTTTGCTGTGTGTGTGTTTGGGTGAGTCCAGGGTTGGGTTGGTCAAAGGCAAGTGCTTGGGGTGGGTCCGGAAGTCACATCCATCCATGTGGTTGGATCTATAGCCATACAAGACAGGCAGGGCTGAGAGCACTGACAGCAATGGGGAACGAGCAACTGATGGACTTATATTCAAGCACTAAGAACAAGACTTTTCAAATATTCACTAAAACACAGATTTGAAAAAGAATATACTGATAAAGAAATGACATAGGATTTTTTTTAAAAGAATGACAAGATTACAGCACTTAGTCCATATTAAATCAAATAAAGAATGTTAATCTAAAAAGGAAAAAAATCCAAAACTTGATTATGAAATTACAAAGTGAAGTCTAACAAGAAAGAGCTGATATGGTTAAGCCCAACTTATAATAAAATGACTATGAAATCATTAAAACTCATAGTAATTAATTTCATAGCAGGGAAATGACAATATATTGATAATCAAAAAGTAGCTTATTAAGCAGTACACACAGTAAAACCCTGTTTTTTTTAATGAATACGAGAAAAAGAAGAGATAAGAAAATATCCTAAAATGATTAACACCTGTGTGGACAGAACTATTGGCAATGGTTTTACTGTAGTTAAGCTCCATTTTCTAAATTTTATTTAGCATATATAAATTACATGTAAAAAAAATAAATTCAGAGGTTTTTTTTTTCCCCTCCATGTGATAAACTTGATTTTTAAGAACTCTAGTAACTATATTCCCAGCCTCGACTAGAAATTATACTACAATGCTTAAGTACTATGAAAAATGAGAGGCTTTTCTCAAAATCAAAAATTGAATTTCTTTGAGTAATTCTTTTAAAAACTACATGTATCATTTGTGTGTGTATTTTCATTGTAAAATCTGAAGACTAGTACCTAATTTACTTATGTCCTTCCCCAATTTCCGAAAAGTGTGCTTTCATAATTTGAGCTACAAACTAGCCTTTGTTAATTCAAACTTTACAAAATTAATGAACCACAGATCTAAATCTTCACCTTTCTAATAAAAATAATACCTTTAAATAGCACTTGTAATTGCCAAAGTACTCCCATAAAATGAAAGCCCGTGACACCACTGAAACACCATTCCTTCCAAACACAGCCACTGTCCCACAGAACAAAATCCAGGGGCCTTGGTCATGTGTGATACTATAATAGGATGAACCCAACAGAGCAGATCTGTAAAATATGCTTATCCAGGTTGAAATATGGCAGAAGTAACTAGATTAACAACCGTACTCTTGTAATAAAGGACTTAGAATTATACCCAGTAACTGGGAGGATTTATTATTAGAGACACATTCCAAGTGTTTCATTCATTCTATGACTTCTGAGAGGGCTGGTATGGACACTCATTTGGCAAATATTGACCAATGATCATGGCCTAGCATTGTGTCCATGTTTGAGTTTGAACAAATATAGAAAGGCTGCTGTGAGCTTCTTGATGTCAAAAACGGCCTAGTGCAGGAGAAAAAACACTTAATTTTAACATGTCGTCTAGATGAGTAGCAGAAATCCACAGAGAACACTCTAGGGAAACAGAGGAGAGGCACTGACTCACTGGGGTTTTGAGAAGACTTCAGGAAAAAGGTAGGAAACCATAATTTGAAAAGATACACGCACCCCAGTGTTCGCTGCAGCACTGTTTACAATAGCCAAGACATGGGAGCAACACAAATGTCCATCAGCAGAGAATGGATAAACATGTGGTACTATATATATATACATACATACATATATACAATGGCATATTACTCAGCCATAAAAAAGAATGAAATAATGCCATTTGCAGCCACATGGATGGGCACAGAGATTATCATACTAAGTGAAGTAAGTCAGACAGAGAAAGACAAATACCATATGATACCACTTTTATGTAGAATCTTTAAAAAAATGATACGAATGAACTTATTTACACAACAGAAACAGAGTCAGACTTCAAAAACAAACTTATGGTTACCAAAGGGGAAAAGCCTGGGGAAGGGGATAAATTAGGAGTTTGGGATTAACATATAGACACTACTATACACAAAATAATAAACAAGGCCATAGTGTATAGCACAAGGAACTCTACTCAATATTCTGTAATAACCTATATGGGAAAAGAATCTGAAAAAGAATGGATATAGGTGTATGTATAACTGACTCACTTCCTGTACACCTGAAACTAACACAGCATTGTAAATCAACTATACTCCAATACAAAATAAAAATTAAAAAAAAAAAAAAGTTTAGTAGCCAACCAGGCAGGAGTAGAAGAGGGAAGAAGGGGGTCAACATGGGAGAATGCTGGACAATGGGAAACAACACAGAATAAGAGAAGTCCAAGCTGATCTGTCTTGTTGGGGCAGGAAGGCTGAGGCAAGAAGAGGCAAGAGTGGCGGCTGCAGGAGGAGGAGGGGTCCAACCACAGGGGATCTTGTCTTTCCCTTTAAAGAGGTTCTGCGTTCCCTTCATCTAAATAAACAGTGAGAACTGCTCCATTCCCCACCATAGTCAGGACTAACTCGGTCACCTTGCAGGAGGGGGAGGGGGAGAACTAATCGCTCCTTTCTTTCGTCTTTCTTTTTACTTCAATAAAACACTGACTGAACACCTCCCTTGTGCCAGGCACTGTTTTAGGCACTGGAAACTCTGGAATAAACAGCCCTGCTCTTTCCCCTCGAGGAGCTCATTTCCCTGGATCCTTTGTTCGCTACTAATTTCTTGAACAGCAAAAAAAAAAAAAAAACCCAGAAAACCAAAAACCAAAAAAAACTGGCATGGCCCTCTAAGTCTTTTGGAGACTGAAAGCCAAGACAGAAAAGAATCTGCATATTGTTTTGTCCATCGCTTTCTGCCAAACTGATAAAACCACAATTAAAGAGAACAATTTGTCAGGCCATTACTAATGGCAGATAGTAGCATATCGGACCAACTAAACATTGGAAAAATTACTCTCTTGATAAGGTAACAGGTACAACATTTCGTATAAGCCACAACACAGACAGTGTACACTTAGGTCTAGAACACACCTTTGTTCACTGGGGCCCGGCTGCCCTAGCTTTGGCTGAGACACAATCCCAGGGCCTCATTTCACGCATTTAATTCATAAGATACCAGCTAAAACATTGTGATGCACCTTCTGACACCAGTCAAATTTTAGCACCAACTTTTATGCAAAAGTCTATACCCCATGAAAGCCACTTTCTCAATAATTCCTAATGCAGTACCCGTGCAAAAAACAATATAATCAGGTTTTATAGCAGGGCAGGTTTCTTAATCCCAGCTGGTACTATCCGGGCCCTGAAGCATGAGAACTGATCATATTAAAATCCAGATACCAGCTATTATATCTAAAATTGTTACTCCATTCATATTTAGCATGAAGAGGAGTCTATCTAAAGCAGGCTCTATTTAATACAATGTGGTTTTAATTGGAGTCTGTTTTAGATGAGCCACCTGTATTTCATCTTTTTAAAATTATCCATAATTTTCTGCGCAATTTGCCTCTGCAACATAACGAATAGCAGTTAGTTATAGATTACTGCCATTGTGTAGATGTCTGAGAAGGCAAAACTCTCTACTTACTGAAATACAAGGGCCCTGTATCAAAGAACAAAAGTAGAAAACTAGGGTTCTGTTCTAGTGCAGGGATGAACAAGGGCATATATGAAAGTTATTAGGAAGACAACAGATTAAACCCTATTACGCTTGCTTCATCGTGGCTACTCTGAAGCCTAGTGCTATGTAACTAAAATCTCACTTTTTCTACTCAAGAGCCTTTAAAAAAAAAATTCTAATTATGAAAGTTCTACTGTCTCCAACGACCTCATTTTGTAGTGCTGTGGCTCTACTTCACAATTATTTCCACTCCAAAATAGTTTTATAGGATGTCACTACTTTCTAGGTTATCTTCCATCTGCCTAATAATTATTGAAGTATTTTGAAATATGGTATAGCACATCATCACAGCAATGATCCCTACACAAATCCGAGTAAATAGCTGTTTGCAAACTAAAGCATATTTATTTGTGTGATGCCTATAACAAGAAACACGAAACAAGGAAACCACCTAACGTGCAAATTTAAAAGAGAAGTCTTCACTTAATCTGTTCTGAATTACCAAAAATATATTCCAAAGTCAAAATTTCAGTGGGTGTCAAATATAATAAACCTGCTTTTTTTAAATCACAAAAACATGTAAAACTTAGGGCCTGCCTGTAGGCTATTTAGCCTGGAATAAAGTGTCACAATCCACTTAAATGTGCTGGCAGTGTTTATTAAACTACGCTACCAATTTTTTCTCTTCATGCTTACCAGCTAAACAGAGGTGATTTCTAATGAGATATCTCCCCTAAACAGAGTTTTGTTCCACAACAGGACTCTACTCACCTTGTCTTTTGAACTGCACAGAACTACTTATATAAATTATACCCTCCATTTCCAATTTATCCACCATGCACACTCAATGGGCTTAAGTACATTACAGAAATAGCACCTTTCTTCTTCCAAATGTCAATGTGGATCTATTCCTCTACTATTCTCCCTTACTTAAAACATTTTTATTTAAGGGTATCATCAGCTCTTGTTATTTTCCCAATTTCTCCAAAGACAGTTGTTATAATTAGTCACGTGAAATCTGAGTACCTGTCTAGTGATAAACAGGTAAACTAAGTATGATTACTGTATTAAAAGTACTGCACCCAAAAATCTAACTTCAGAGAATCATTGCCACTTAGTTCCCCAAATTATCCTGTTAAGTAAACCTTCAACTACCTCCTTCTTAAACACTAAGTTTGAGTCCAAGAATCTGTGTCCAGGAGAGGCCTGGGCTATAGCAGGGGAAAACATACCTCTCTAATAAAGGTCTATTCCTTTTAATCCAACCCAAAGACACACCAGCAATTTCCTTACATATTCCATCACAGTTTGAGTTCAGTGCCACCTGATAGTCTATTACTAACGTGGTTTCTATAAATTACATATACCATAGCCCACATGGAAACCATATTTTCACAGTGACCAATGTTTAATAACACACTGCAACCTGGAGTATCTGTAGCAATTTCTCTTATTCTGCTGCGCTATTTCAGCAATTTGTCTCCTCAGATATTTAGTCTATGAAGCCAAGGCTCTTGAATTTTCTCACTGTAGTTAAACAGGGATTAACTTTATCCCATGTTGTATTAGCTACAAGATAATTGGGCTCCTTGAAAGGAACCACCATAAATTATCTTGATCCAGAAGTTATTCTAAACATTGGTAGGTAACAATGCTCTTGCATAAACATAGCTGTTTGTGGAAGTTACTAATTAATTTTATTTATTTGCATTACAATTTCATGTCTTTCTTTTTCCCTTGGTCTCTGTCATGTAAAATTTATTAGCCAATGTGCCACAAGCTCTAACTAGTTTAATGAAATATTTTAATACCTTTGAGTACTTTGATAACTGCAAGTATTTTTCTATTTTAATAAGCACAGTCTCTGTTAGCAAGTTATGAGACCATACAGTTTTACTGAGAAGTAAAAAAAAAAAAAATAGTGATTAGGTCACTGTCTGAATTAATACTGCAGATTTTTGTGTGTATGCACAAGATATAATGTGAAGTTATGTATTTCAAAGTGGGAAGAACAATTCTACTACATACGTTCTTAGCCAACTCTCATCAGAGAGTCCAACAAGCTAAATATATTTCTGGACAAAATGTTGTAATAAAGAAACTCAACAGATAAGTCACAGGACTTTTTTAGATATGGTTGCCTAAGCGCCATAATCTAGTTTTTAAAATAGGTTCCTCCAAAACAGAGGAGAAAGAAAAATTCCTTATTTAAAAGATCACTCCATGTGACAAGACGTAAGGGACTGGGGGTGGAAGAGGATAAAAGGAACAAAAGGATTCCCATCAAGTGAGGAGAAGAATAGCAAAAGAGGAGATACATTATAAGGTGGTGGTTGGTTCTTTATTTTTTTTAATGTTGAGAGACTGGGAGCAATTTAAACCAAGATAAAAAGGATGCTCAAAATTTGCACAAAAGAAACAGCAAAATAATCTTAAGAATGTTCCTTAGACTACACTAGAATTTTAGAATATGGAGACTGTTAGGATAAGTGAACCAGCACACCCAAAGACAAAATTAAAATTTGAAATTATATTGGCACGTTGGTCATAAAAATCGTAACACTGCAGAAGTATCTTCAGGGAAAAAAATCTACTAACACAAAAAAATAAGCATGTCTGACCAGTTGTGGTTTATTGTTCAGGAAAGTGCATGTTTTAGATGAAGTTTTCTTTTGTCTAATGTCTAACATATACGTCTATATGCTCAGAAGCACGGCTGAAAGAAGAATGTAGTAACATACTCCAAATCCAAAGAATACCTTAAAAATATCTGAAGGGAAATGAAGAATTTCTGTGTTACTTTGCTTTTTCTTTCTCCTCTTTTTAGCCAAGCTACTACAATTCTGTATCTCACTTACCAGATCTTCACACAAGCCAAACAGGTGGGATGTTATTTGAAGCTACAGCCTTTATTTAATTAGTAAACTAAAGGGTGTTGATGCAAAATCTGGATACAATTTCATATCATTTGTTCTATAATTATTCCATGATAAAAAAAATTTTTTTAATTTTAAAAGCCCAAGCGCTGCTTTCCTAGCTAATGGGAAAAACAGGTTGGAGGGCCTTAAGAATAAATCCTTCTGTGGTTCAAAGACAACTGCTCTGATTTTTTTCTTCTGGCCGTCTAGGAAGGAGCAAATTTTTTTTCTCCATTTTCTTTTCTTATCATACCCTTATGGCTTTCATTAGGCACACGAAAGGCCACAGAATTAATTTTGTGCTCAAAATTACTCAGTACCAAGTCCTGTGTATGAACTCTTACAGAAAATGACGCAAAAGAATAAGCTTCTTGAGGTGCCTAACGGACAAGCAAACTTTAAAAGGAAAGGGCCCCTTTAGTGTCCATGTATTCAGACCTAAAGTGAAGCTGGAATTATGGGAGAGATGCAGCGAGAGCTTCAGCAAGCTCTCATACAGTGTAAACACAGCAGTTAAAGTTGTGACGTTCATCTGACATCAAAGCCATCTGTCCAGAACGTGCTGGGGCAAGAAGCCTCTGCCAGGGAAGACCTGCCTGCGTCAAATGGATCGCTCCAACCCCTCAGAATAACCTGGGGTATGGTTTAAATCACAACGTACACAATAAACTTGGGCTTTGTCACACGAATTTCAAGCGTTCAAAGTCATAACTAAATTTCTGTGGTTACACAAAAAACATAATACATACATACAACATAATATTACCCAAAACACAACATATATACATACATACATACATACATATATATATATATATATATATATGTATATAAAACATAGAAGCTTTTTTTAAAAGGCAGCTGCTCCATGTATTTTGAAGATATGTACATGCCATTAAGCAACCAACACACAGAGTGAACAGGCAGGAGAGGTTCCCAGCTCCTAGAAATGTGAAGAAATGAGACTAAAATAGCTACCTGTTACATCAAAGGTGAAAAACATATATCAAGTATGGGGGAAAAAAAAACCCATAGGTTCAAAGTGTTTGGGATGTCGTGATACAATTTACAAATAGTGAAATACACAGATCTTAAGGGTCTACCAAGAATATATTTTGGAGGGAACATATACAAATCAAAGACTGATTTATTTACATTGATTTTCACACTGGGGTGTGGCTAATAACAAAATCACTGGGACGTTACAGGTTACTATAATTGGCAATGGGTGACTCTGAGCACGACTGGATCCGCCTCTTAAATTTTAAATGATTGCTTCAAGCTAAATTTCTGGGAACTTCTTTGGTCTGGTAATCAGTCTGGGAGTCTTGTAGGAACAGGCTTTCTCGTGATATTTCCACTGCCTCGTGGTTTCTGGCAAGGTTGAGCCGTCTACAGAAACAAGATTTTCTAAGAGCGTCTTGTTATTTCCATTTCCTATCTCAAATGAAACCAAGAGCATGCGGATGAAAATGTTAAAAATACACACACATGCAAACTTTTCATCATCGAGGTTGTTTCTAAATCGAATCTAATGAAAGTCATCAACAGTACATTTGAAGACTGAAGGCAGCTCCAGTTGTACTGACTACTGGATAAAATAAAAAACTTGGAAGAAGAGAACCAAATACTTTTGTATTTTTAAAAAGTACGTTATTCTCATGACCATGCCAACCTTAAGAATGTTAAGACCTAAGATATATTTAAAAACTAGGAAGCCAGAAGTCTTAATATACAGGGACCTATTGCAATACCTGATTCTTCACATTCAGATTTTCACCTGCACTCCTGAAGTACGTCTCTAATTACATTTAAAACCCTTAGGTATAGGGTACGTTGTTACACATTGCAGCATATTACACTCATAAAATATATTCCTAGAAAAAGACACTCTTTAAAAGAAAAAAAAAAAGAATGAACATTTTCAGCTACTGAAATATGCCAAACAGACAGTGGTGAATAAACTCTGAAGAGAATGAGATAATACAG
Source organism: Phocoena sinus (assembly GCF_008692025.1). Lineage (NCBI taxonomy): Eukaryota > Metazoa > Chordata > Mammalia > Artiodactyla > Phocoenidae > Phocoena > Phocoena sinus. Next base: position 66,384,632 of record NC_045768.1, read on the forward strand.
CTTTTTTTTTTTAATATTTCCCTTTCTCCATTTATTTTAAATAAATAAAATTGATTCTATTTCAAAATGCCCATAAATTGCCTCACCTAAGACCACTGGATAGGATTTATGATTCTCAGTACGGAATTTTATATCTAAACACAATGATACAAATTTCAAAATATAAAAATAAATAGACATTAATGATGTCTAGGATGGCAATGTAACATCAGGATAATGATCCAATTATTATTGATTTGAAAGTGTGAGGTTTAAGAAACTCTCACAAAAAGAGTGAAAAGGATGTCGTATATAACAGGCTATTTTCCCTTGAAAAAAACCTTCCTCAAAGCTAACTTGAAAAGTTTTGAAGTTACGAAAAACTACTGTATGTACTTTTATAAAAACAGGAGTTAACAAAATATTCTGGGATGAGACTTCAGAAGACATTTCATCAAAAACACATTTTAATTCAAATAACAGAAATAATGAAAATTCATATTCATGGAAATGTTATTATTGGCCTCTGTTAAGTATTGGAGCAAAGCATGTCCATTTTATTCTAATATTAAATGTTAGTATTAGCTCACTAATTATAAACATCTAGAAGACAACAAAATCTCACCCTCTGGCCTGTTTACTTTTTTAGGCATAGGTCTAACATAGTTCAAGAATGGTTTAAGTTGTAAGAAGTCATTACAATCTCAGTGCATCATTGTTGAATGCTATTACTGTATTCACTTTTCTGTTACCTTTATCTGTTAGTGTTTCTTATTGAATTCTGTATCAAAACTGTTTATTTCCCTATAACAACAACCAACAACAAAACTGAAGCCTAAGGCATCACATGTTAAAAGGCAGGGGGAAAAGTATCCAAAGTGGATTACATTTTTGCCCCTTGCTAGTGACGGTCTGAAGGGGTTTTTTTGTTTGTTTTTTTAAAGAAAGACCAATTTTTACAGACAAATGAACCCATTTCTAGTATACTGCTTCTAACGATTATAAACAAAAGTAACAATATAGACATCCTCTTCATAAAAAACAGAGACCAGTGAAGTATGTGATACACTTCTGTCCCTTACCTTGCCAAACCACATTTCTGGTTAAGAAAGTTAAGCAAAAAAAGAACACTAAGTTAATAGACTAACTACAGAAACCAAGTGTAATGGTTTGCATGTAAAATAAGCGCATTGGTTATGTTACGTGAAATCAGGAAACCAAATATTCAAAGATAGGTTAAATATTCTCATATTCTCCCCCGCCCCGCTAAGCTCCAATGATCATTCCCAACAACTTCCACATCCGGACCATCTAAATACACTGTATCAAATACAAATACTTTAAAGTTCATCGAATTTTGATACCTTTACAATGTTTAACAAAACACATGAGGGACAGAACCTTTTCATGTTAGAAAATGGCAATTATTAACTACTAGTTTTCAACTAATTTTTCATTAACAGATTAATAGTTTCCTCAGAAAGCAGAGTCTCCTCCTGTTCTCATTATGTGTTTAACATTTCAAATTATACAACCCCATCAAGAGGTCATTCTATCAGGCTAAGCAAACTAGTAGAAAATTCCCAAGTTTATGCAAGAAACTGTGAGGGCTGGCTTGTTGTGAATCAAGCATGAACTTAAGGCATGTGTTTTGAAAGATTTTTAACAACCTGTAGCCTTTCAAGAAGATCCCAACAGGATGCATCAAAAATGTGAACTTTAGCTCAAGCTTAACAATCTAGCTGGTGAAGAGCCCAAAGTGGGCATCAAAAAACACCTGCACCGGGGACCTGGCTATGGCCCTTGTGGTTATATGATGTCAAGCCTCAGAACTTCAGGGGCTGCATTCTTAGGACGAAACTAGCATTATAATCCTGTTACTTTGGAGAAGCGCTGTAAGCACTCAATGAACAGTAAGTGCACGGCCTTAGAAAAAGTTAAGATACTATCATCGGAGCATTTACAGGCATGTCAGGATAAGAATAAAAGAAATTGGACCCTCAGAACAAGACCTTGAAATGTTCATGGAGAAACACGTGAGGATCACCGGGTAAAGTAACTACTGGAAAACTGCAAAGAATGAAGGCTCTGGTCTACGTTGTAGAAATCAATTACCAGAAATATTCATTCTCAAAGTCCACTGATTACTTTTTAAACTTTCCTATTATAATACAAATATAAATACAGTCATACTCTCTACACTATTTGAGTATTTTTCAAAATACTTCAGATTGCAAATCATTCCCCAAAAACTCAGTGGGAAGATTAAAGTAAAATCTTCGAGGAAATCTTAAATTGTGAAAGACAACTGCTGGTCACATGGGTAAGAAGTCTCTTCTCCCTTTAAAGAAAGTTGCCTCTCTGGCGCCTGGGAAACTTAAAAATCCCCACTACATGAATTTGCTAAGGTACTGACCCAGATATTTTTAAATGAACCCTTACTACTATTTTAAAACTGTTTATTGTACCAATCTGTTACCTCCATTTAACTTTCTATTTTTTTAGTCTAATTGCTGAACGGTTTCAAATGGTAACCTAATCTTATCACTAAAAATTTCTGAATAACAAAAGTTTAAGATGCAAGTTAAATAATCTATTGGACTAAAGATGCCTATTATCATATAAGTGCCTGAAATCGGTGGGTCCCTAGCTGAGATTTCTAAAACTTCCTTCACACAGGAATTCTAGCCCAAACAACCACTGCATTTCAATGGAGGTGTAAGGATTAAATGAAGTATTGCCTGTAAAAACATAAAACTACCTTAAGTCCTTTTCTGGAACAAGCCAAAAAATAATAGTAATACTCTGTAAAGTGGTGTTATTTAATGGAATGACCATTTTCTTGTTTGCTGTTAAAATTAAAAAGTCACCAAACTAACATCCACCAACTTACTGGTTAAAGATTTGTTCTCCACAATAAGTAAACACACACGACAGCAAGTTACTAAGCAACATTTATCATGAGTTCCACCTACTCATCATCATTAGGACTTACCATCATGTTCACAAGCCAAACTAAACAGTGACCCTACTTCTAGAACACTCATCTTACATGTTACTAAAATATTACCTTGCCAACATACTCTTTCCACTTCCCTATCCTGAGCTTGAAATTATATCCAGTACAAGTTTTGTTTTTTTACTTTGATACTTTAAAATGAGTGCATGAGGATTTTATTTTTTTTAATCAATAGGAGAAAGAAGACAATACTTCTGAACATTCGACAAGTCTGAAAAGCATTACGCTTTGTAAATGCTGCTTTAGGCCACACCACAATGGCTTCTGATTCTACCCTAAGAAACATCTCTGAGGTTTTCTCCCCGTGACACTACAAAGTATTGCTACCCACACCTGAACTCTTCTTCGAAAGGTAGAATGCCTATTTTAACATATTCCTTTTACCGTATGGCTTTCCTTATTTTTTCATCAGTGATAAAACAACCCTAACCATACTACAAAACCAATGACCAAACCACCGGCCCACAGCTTCCACCTCCCTAAGATTTTTTACTTCTCTAGACGCAAAATCTTTGAGGCAGATCTACAGCCAGCTGCCAAGTGTCCGTTTGGCAGTAAAAAGACTGTCATCACTAATATCCCCTGCTCTCTTAGTGTTCAAGAAACAGGGAAGAAAAACAGTGAGTGCCTTGGGGGCCACATTTTTTGTTTTCTTAATTTTGGCTTTCAAAATGTGGTCTAGAGTTCCTATGGCTTAAACTGTCCACACAAAACTTTTGTTTTGGAATGAGAAGTCATCATTGAACCCTTCTGGGGAAGGTACAGCTAAGTTGCTCAGGAGCCACAAAGCTGGAATCAAACTACCAGGCTCCAATCCCAGGCCTCCACCTACCCTTGCTCTGAAAGTATATGCAAGTTACTTAAGCTCTCTGGGCCCTTCCTTATCTGTGAAATAGGAATATTAGCATACCTAACTAAGGAAGCAACCCCTGTAAAACTCATGGCACAGAGCCTAGACCACAACAAGTGCTCACTTATTTGAGCCATTATTACCTTAGCAGAAAGAGGACTCCACAAATGAATGAAGATCACAAAACTGCCTTTTCTAGACAGGGAGCAGGGATTAATTGGGGATGACCACAAATACAGTGCTGAGAAAAACTCAGGTCCAAACCTGGGAAACCTGAATTCCAATACCTGGTCTCAAATAATTTGTTACTTAACCTCATAGAGTAATTTTACCTTCTGTGAATCTTGTTGACCTCATATGTTAATGAGAAAGACTGGTCTAGAATCTGCATTCGCGGTTTCAAGGCTGGCGGTGTATTTTAATCATCTGGGGAAATTGAAAGAAGGATCCATACATATCCCTCTCCACCAAGGATTCAACTTCAGTTGCACTGCTTATAGTGCTTGGTAGCATCATCTGAGGGCCCTCCATCTTTTCCTTCTAGAATTCTTAGCTTTACCTATCTTTTCATGCATAAACATCACGGAGATCTAATATTCTAATCATGTTAAGAACAGCAATCACTACTGACACTTCTTGACATTTATGAATATGGGTAGCAGGTATTAAATCATCAGTTTTGGCCTCTTCTGGGGTCAATGAGACAAACACATGGTTCTTTTGCTGCCCCAAAATTGATCTCCCCCAGCATGGTTTAAGATTAACCATCTCACGTTTAGCAAATCATCAAACAGCTTTCTTTAGCCCGCTTTCCTAAAGGACAGTGACAAGAAGTAGCCAGTTTTTAAAACCTTGAGTTCTCTTGACACTATAAACTTCCAGAGAGACCCATGGATGTGGGTATATTCACCTAACGCCTGAAAAAAGTACTCCAAAAGAACCTTAGAAGAACTTTCTGATAACCTTAGTCAAAGCAAAGATTCACAGGTTTACATCAATGCCTTTGAAATACCTTTTATTTCTATTCTGCCTTTCCACAATGATATCAAAGTTTCCTACACGTAACAAAATTTAAAAAAAGATATTCCAGAGAGGAATTTTCATTTCCAACTTCCCAGCAGCGTCCAGAGCAGAAATGGTAAGAGAATCTCGATGTCTGGAATGACCTCAGGTGACCCCTCAAGTCATCACACCATGGGCAGAGAAATGAAAGGGCTGAACTAAATTATTCAGGTTAAGGTTCCAATGTACCTTAAATATATTTTGATTCTGATGATTATTAAGAAAGATTCTCTTTTTGACAGTATCAAGAGTTGAATACAAACTTTGCCAGGCAACAAAACTTCAAATTAAAGCTGAAAATTCCTTTCACTGTCTTAATCATTATGGTTATTAATAGTAAAAAAGGAACAGACTACAAATGCAGTCTAGATATGTTAAGTCAGTGATAGTCACTGGGATTCTGAATAATCCCAAAGTCTCTAAAACATTCCTCTTTCCTTTAAGCCTGTGCCCTGTGTTTATAGAAAATCACGATTTATCCATTAAACTAATAATAACAAACATGAAAGGCAATGTGTAATTAGTGGCATAAGGCAGTTAACATAAAGTCTCAGCCTAAGAGTATCAAGGGAGGAACAGAAAAAGCAACAGTAAATAAATGATACACATCAAATATCCTACAGCAAAACCAGCGACCCTCATGGAGGGAGGGAAGGCACTTCCCAAACAGAGGGTGACTGCTGCTCTTGGCAGGTTCTTTTCTTTGCTCTTTCCTCTTTCTTTTCTTTCGGCTAGTGTTGATTTAAGCATTTTATTTTACTTTGTCTCTCTCCCTTTAGTTGGAAGGAAACTAGGACCTCTTGGAGAAGCAGACTTTGTAAACTAGCACCTAACTTCTTGAACTTCGGTGCTTTACAACAAGTCTTCAACACTGTCAACCTGAGCCCTAACAAGGATGCTGAATCCATCCATTTAAAAGAAATCTTACTGACTACGGTCATGATAGTCTCTTAGGCAAACTCTTAAACAGATATAAGAATGTCGCTAGTCCCTGTCTATGAATCACAGTTTAAACTGAAAAGGTAATAATTAACAATGTTCTTTAAACCTGGGCTTGGGGAATTCCCTGGCGGTCCAGTGGTTAGGACTCTGCGCTTTCACTGCTGAGGGTGCGGGTTCAATCTCTGGTCAGGAAACTAAGATCCCACAAGCCATGCAGCAAGGTGCCCTAAACGAACAAACAAACAAACAAACAAACAACTGGGCTTGGATAAGGGAAAAGAATATTTGAAAGAGTAGAATAAGAGGCACGAGGAGACAGACGAGGTTTCCTTTCTCTCTGTGATGCTATGAGAAATCGTGTCTCAAACTCTTCCTCTTCAAAATGAGTGCAACAGTCCTTACTACTTCCATTTTTCACAAAACATTATTATTTTGTTAATTTTCACACATTCTGAGTCGCTTAAAGGAAGGTAATCTGACATAGAGGCTCCAGTTTGAGTCACATTTCCATTCTCTCCATAATATTGAATAGTTCAACAATTATATTAAAATATCCAATACCATATACATGTATATTACCACATTATCTATTTAATACTTGGAAGAAGTCCAAAAAGTATGTGTGGAATGTTAGGGTAGAGTGTTTGAGAGACCAGATATCCAATCTGGAATCCCATCCTTGTCCCATCACTTATTAGCTGTGTGTGCATAAGTTATTCAAGGCTTAGTTTCCTCAGCTATCAAGTGGGAAAAACACAGTAATTACATAACTAGGGTGTTAGAAAGATTATATATGAGATAATGTACACAAAGTCTTAGCCAATTGCCCGCAACAGCTAAGTAGCTTAATGAAGAGTAATTACTATTAACATAATCATCCAGCACTTTTGTCCTGAAAGTATCTAGGCCAGTGGAAGATAGCAATTCAAGTCCAGAACTACTCTGCAGCCTCTCAAAACCTAAAGAAGAAAATATTGAAGACAGACATCCAATCTAAAATACACTTCCTGAGACTCAAAGACCAAGATCCTTTCAGGCCATTCCCAAGAGCTCTGAAAAAAAAAACAAAAAACAAAAAAAAAAACCCTCAGGTTATTTCAGAACTCCCACGTTTACATAAAACACCTCTGCCTTCTAGTAGTGTAATCATTTTACAAGTGAGAATATCTAGAGATTTTAGACTCTGGAAAACAACTGAAGCATGCAAGCCCAGCCCCGTTGCCTGTGAACCATCTCAGAGCATACAGAGGTCACTACTCCCTCTGAAGTTCAGGCATGTAGACCAAGAACACCCAGAAGCCTGAGACTTTGGGATGGGCAGTCAGCCCACTGCTGGGGAATTCCAGTAGCCTGGGGTGGGGAGGTAGCAGCAGTGCAGTGGAAAGTCTTTCTAATTACATCAGACATATGATGATGGTCAACTATCTGTCATACTCGACAGCAGCTGTGACGTTAGAATATTTCCACTATATGGAAACAAGTCATAAAATATTTCCACTATATGGAAACAAGTCATAAAATATGTCCAAATATCTTTTTTTTTTTAACAAGATGTTGTTTACAATGGAATATTGTAAGAAAATGATATGGATTTTGACTGAGGTGATAGTTTAACATGGGTGTATACATCACAACTCATGAAACTATACTTAAAATCTATGCAGTTTATTTAATGCAAATTGCACCTAAAATTAAAAGTTAAGCGCTAAGCAGAAGACATCTTAAAGTTCAAGACGGGACACAAAAATAGGGGTGGAGATCAACTAAATGTATGAGCCATATTGCAACAGTTGGGAATGGAGAGGAGGTCCACTGGGATGTTAGCCATAGCTGAGTCCCACGCATAGATCACATAAAGTTCCTCATGTGAAGCATCACGCACAGGTCTGTTTCACTCATCTGTATCAGCAGGCCATGCCCACCCACGAGCAGGCATGAGAGAGCAAGTTACAAGGATTACATATGAGGAGGCGGGGAGGGGAAATGTCAGAAGAGAAAGAGGAGAATGGTAGTGGATTTTATTTAAATGCAACCTGGTTGCAGACGACATTTCCCATGTATACACAGATTATCAAGCAAACATCTACATATGGTTGTATTTTTCTGATGACTATCAGCCCTTTTTAGTTGCAGACTTGAGCACAGCACATGTTCCAATTAACTCCATTCTTTGTTGCAACTTGCTGAGTTGGGTGTCTCTTGCCAAAAAGGGGTAGGTGGTTGGTTACATGACAAGGACCTGGGTGGAATCTCCTGCCAAGTCTACACGGAGAGTTGGCGGAATGTGTGTGGTATGGATGGGGGTTGGTAGAAGGTGGGAAGAAAAGAGGAAGACCACAGGAAGAATAATATCCTTCAAGACAGACTCTGACAGAGGCAGGCCTCATGGGCTGTGTGGCTAAGGGAAGAAGGTCAAAGGGGAGCCGAACTGGAGGTGATGAGATGTCCACGCACAGAAAGTAGATCAGGTTGTTCTATCACACAAGAATTTCTCCCCTAGGGTGATGCTACCAGGAACAGTCTAAGGTGACAATAACTTTAGGAAGAGGCTTGACCCAAGTGCAACTGTGATGGGGTTTCTGATAATGAAAGAGAGAAAGGGAGGTCATAAGGTTAAAGGATAAGGTGGGCTTCAACAAAGTTTTTCCAAGTAAAGCATAAGCAATCCAACAATGTGTGCATTCATTTTGGTGAGTGAAGTACTACTCACTAGAAAGCAAACTTTAAGTCTGATCCTAGGCAGGCTTAAGGTATTTTTTAGACATGTAGACTGCTATGCTGTTCACTTGTGGGTTGGCTGGCTCTATTCCATAGCCACGGACTGTATTCTTAACACTATTCAACTGTTTCCCAATCTGTGTAAGAGTTTACGTACTATTAACAAGAATTCACCCAACAAAATTTAAGTGACAAAACCAAACACTAGAAGTGTCCCTGGGACTGGTCCCTCTGAAGACAGGGCTGTAGGAAGTCACCAATACACTCAAAAAATGTTTTTTAAAAAGACACGTGGTCTTTAAAAAAAAAAAAAAAGACACACAGTCTTCAATAGGTAATAAGCAACATGGGACAAATTATTTACTGAAGAGATAAACATATGATTCTAATGCAAAGATTTCCTAGACAAGGCGGTTGTGACAACAGTGGAAAAGTACCCCACTCTTACAGTTATTGTCATAATTACAACTGCCATACACTTGGGTTTTTTAACGGAAACTGTATGATTCAGAGATTTTCTGGATTTTCTACTTAAGACATTAATAGAGCATCAGGACATCAAACTATGAGGGGGGGGAGATGACAAAGTTGGCTAAAAGAGGGCTAAGTAAGGACTGCATGGTGAAAAGTGCTCACCATTGTAGCATGATGAGTACACATCCAGGTTCTATCAGCCAAGCCCAGATAAGACGTGTGTACTGCAGGAAAGTGGATTAGAAACACGATTCTGAACATGGAACTCCCTTGGCTTCCTCGAAGATGAAGGACTGGGGGATAAGTGTCACAAAACAAACACTATTCACTGGGCTGAATGCAAAGTAATGAGGGCAGAACCTATCATGGCATGTTTAATAACATAATTTTGCTAAGGCAAACTAAAGGGTGCTTAATGACGTTCCATCAAATAAGTTATGTGAATTGTGTCATTTGCAAACCACTAAATATCACATTAGTTAAGGGAAACATTTGACAAGCAGTTTCTAGTCTCATGACCAATTCCACACTAGGCAATCTTGCAAATGACATAATTAACACAACTTACTTAACTGATCTCTATTTGCAATTCATTAGGTATAATTTTCCAGCGGAATCATGCCCTCTAAAGGTGGCGAGGCACATAAGGGCAGTTAATGAATATGAGGTACTCAATCTACGTGGAAATATAGTATGAGTCAACCACTCTGCGTTAAAAACCAACGATATCTACATATCACAAAGGGAGAGCTACTTAGTCCCCTTAGACTCTGTGACAAAAGATGAAAACACAGAAGCAGACCTTCCATATAAGTGCATGTATCTACGTATAAATTCATCCCACACACTTTGCTTTGCACACCACTGGAATGTTAAATGATGAGCAAACAATCTGTTTTCATTTCCACTGAAAGAGAGAATAAGCCTAACATTCCAAAGGTGTTCCAGGACTGAGGGCATCAGAGGAGCTTCTGGTCCTCAGCACAGGGCACTGAGCTGAAAGGCAACGTGAGCTACGCCCCTAAACTGCCTGATGTTATAAGAGGCTAGTCGTCTGCAGCTGAGCAATTCTTTAGGAACCCTTAGTTTTGAATAGGACTTTCCCAGAGTCCCCTGGGACATAGAGAAGACCTGGAGGAGTATTTTTTTCAAACCCTCAGAAATTAAGAGAGAAGTGGGTCTGAGTGCATTGGAGACACATCTTTCTTTCCGTAAGCCTGATGTTTTTCATATGAAAATTACCGCTGAACTCAAGAGGAAAACTAGCAGCACAGGCACAAATTAGAGAAAGAGAGACAGAAGAAGGGAGAAAGGGAGGCAGGAACACATTCCACCTGTCGCTGACTTTTCTTTTTTATAGATTTTTCAATAAGAAATCAACAACTCCATGTTTGAAAAGCCACTTCTACAGGCCTCTGTTTCTAACTTTTTTTTTTTTTTTTTTTTTTTAAATTTTTTTTAGTTTTTTGCCATACGCGGGCCTCTCACTGTTGTGGCCTCTCCCCTTGCGGAGCACAGGCTCCGGACGCGCAGGCTCAGCGGCCACGGCTCACGGGCCCAGCCGCTCCGCGGCATGTGGGATCTTCCTGGACCGGGGCACAAACCCGCGTCCCCTGCATCGGCAGGCGGACTCTCAACCACTGCGCCACCAGGGAAGCCCTGTTTCTAACTTTTAAGCTTAAAATCTTCACGAGTTTATGTTCAGGTGGCAAAATCTACAGGACAAAGGCATCTGGTTTGTTGTTGATGTTTAAATGATGAATTAGCCAAAATTTTCTTTACAGACAATGCACTGTCACAAACTTCGCTTATTTGAGAGGCCAATGCTATAGAACCATACATGATATGGGCACAAGTCTTGGTTCAGCAGACCTCACTAAAACCCAAGGTCGTTCACCCAGATGTAAACGTCTGGCATACCCCAAAGAGTAGAACTAAATGTACACCGACCTCTACAGAGACACAGAGATCTTATGAATCCATTCTGTAATATTCTTTCAAATACTCCCTGGAGGAAAGTTCAACTGTAGCCCACAATTTTAGAAATGGAGAAACCGAGGACCAAAGTAGTTCATCCAACCTAATTAGTTTAGACCTGCAGTCCATACTCAACCCCAGGTGTATAAGGGAAGAAGGTAAAAGAGCAGAGGAGAAAGCAAAAATGGAGAAGAACACTCAGTTGGTTTCAAAATTACTTTGCCCTGAATAAAGAATATTAAATGAATTTTGCCATTCACAAGACACAGGAACTCTTTAAAATTCAAAACAATATTGACTGTCCACAGATATATTTTAAAATGGAATTTTGCTTGTCAACCATTTTTAATAAGGAACAGAGGGTATAAAGAGGGCCAAGGAATAGAGGGTATGAATAGGGCCATTCCATTTAAATGATTTTTTAAATAATGGAAGATGCATAGTGTCTGAATGTAGGCAGGACTGGGCCCAACGCATTAGGCCATCACTGATGTGTCTGTATCTTGGTGGAAAAAATACTGTTTTTACCTATTCTGTAAAGACTAATGAAACCCTTTTCAGTTCTTCATTCTTCCCTTGTACATTCAAGGTACTTTGCATCTGAAGTGTACATAAAGTCTGCCATACTGCCTAGGTGCTTTCATAGCAGAAATTATATTTGAAAAAGAATTGTTTTACAATAGGCTAATTACTCATTTATTTATAATGTCACCTCAGACCAAAGTCTGACTCCTAAAAATGTAAAACACAGTTTCAGCTGGGTATATGGCAAGGGTAGCTGCATGCAGCGTGATGTAATCAGCTCTACATATCCTCTAGAACCCTCCAGTTCAAAATACACCGCAGCCCCTAGGTAGCCAAAATTCATTCACAAAGCTATGCTGTAACTATACTGAGTGTAGTCGACCTTCCAAACTGTTAACTGCAGGTCCACAGAGGTATGTCTGTGTAAGTTCTCTAAATGTTGACATGCATTATATCTAATAAACAGCATTTTTTTTAGTTTTGCTAATTCACTTATTTTATCTTGTTCTCCTTTTTATTCAGACAGCTCTTTAAAAATAGGTATCTTTAGGGCTTCCCTGGTGGCGCAGTGGTTGAGAGTCCGCCTGCCGATTCAGCGGACACGGGTTCGTGCCCAGGTCCGGGAAGATCCCACATGCCGCGGAGCAACTGGGCCCGTGAGCCGTGGCCGCTGAGCCTGCGCGTCCGGAGCCTGTGCTCCGCAACGGGAGAGGCCGCGATAGTGAGAGAGGCCCGCGCACCGCGATGAAGAGTGGCCCCCGCTCGCCGCAACTAGAGAAAGCCCTCGCACGGAAACAAAGACCCAACACAGCTAAAAATAACTAACTAAATAAAATAATAATAAATTAATTAATTAAAAAAATAGTCATCTTTACTTGCCTCAGTTTCCTCACCAGAAAGAATAACTGTTCACCCTCGGATGCCGCCCACTCCTCCTACTCCACAGGTGTATTACAAGGATTAATTAAATACTAAAGTTAAAGTGCTGTAAGCTGTGCAAAATAGAAGGCTTGAATACAGAAACAATGATCGTCTTAAGCTATAGTTTCAACAGAGATCCTCATGATATTGCAAACATATCTACCTGGTTTCTCTTCCAAGCTGTCAGGTAGATGTTTGATCATACATATTTCAAAATGATAATTTGCTGATCCAATTTTGCTGATGACTTCAATCAGTAAAAGGAGAAACATAACTTAGAAAGTCCATTGCGTTACATTCCCAGTTATAAGCAGTATCAGACCCACATATATTTCACTTCATTACTCCGACCAATTCTAAATGCAGCTTGACTTTACTGTTGCTTGAAATGATTCATATTACAAAGCTTTTGTTACTGAACTGAGGAAAACATTACGGGGTTCGGGTTTCTTACCCTCTACCAGTCACTTGTCCCAGAAACTAAACAGAACTCCCAGCTCTCCGGCTGATCATGGCTGGGAGCTCATTAGGCTGTTCCTCACGTTAAATTACTGAAAAGGGTGATGTATTTATAATATAGCTTGAGATGCTATAAAATGGCTCATCAATCTGTTTTATTCATGGAAAGTCCACATAAGGCCACTAGTCTGTTACTGGCAATAAACCTTGGGTGCGTCTTCAAAAGACCTGCATATTAGATAGTGATTTATGACTCTGTCCAAGGAATCAAACATGATACTAACAAGGCAAGGGATAACTCAACTGACACATTCAAAAGCAATATAATTTCAGTAGTAAATCAAGTGGGTATAACATACACAGGGAAGAGAGAAAGACAGGTGATTAGCATGTATATATATTAAAAGAAAAGCAGAATGTTAAAAAATATATACCAATTCTGAGTGTTCAGATCTCAAGCCATTCCTAATTCATTCTCTGCATTATTTTTTTTTATACGGCATTTCTAATATAGTATAGTCACTCCTCACCTCCCATTTTATACCTAGAATATTCTTTTTTAAAGACAGCGATATATCCTAGATCATTTGCCTTTTTTAATACCCAAAGAGAGAGTTGCTCAGCAGTTCTTACCCTTAAAACATAAAGCTGTTTTGGATGAGAAAGATCCAACGAAGAGAACAAGAAATATTTAGAATCAGCGTGAGAAACCAAAAGAATTAGTTCGGTCTTACATTGTTTTCATAGAACAGCACATGTGTTAGAAAAGTTTTCCCTGTTAGGTGTCTGGAAATCCCAATACTTCAAAGATCTCTTACCTTGAGATCAAGTAAAAAACTGACAATAAAACAAATGATGCTTTTTTAACCACTGAGTTTTCTCTTAGGTTGCCAAAGAGTCACTTAAAACTAACAGTATGAATGTGAAAGCATAGATGTAGAAAATAAAAGGGTTTCTCCTACAAGGGCATAATGAGTTTAAGATGCCTTACGTGTACTTGCTATTTTTATCTTCAATGGTCCACTTAAAAAACAAACTCATTTTCATAAAAGAGTGTAGGTTATGCAAATTCAAAATCCTATCACATACACTGAACCTGTTCACATTATTTTATTTAGAAAAGAGAAGTATTTTTAAAAAGAGGGGTTTTTTTTTCCCCCTATCCCTAAGTGCACATGACATCACCACTTTTCTTCCCCACCAGTGTGTCTCAGATTCTCGTTTAGGCAAAACTGGAAAGCTACTTGACTTTTCCCCTTGGACTGCTCAATCTTCTGGACAGGGATCGTGCATGCGACACCATTCCTAAAAGTGAAAGGGAGAAAGGCGTCCTCCCTGTTATTATTGTTAGTCAAAATAAAACACTCCGCTTCGGCAAGGAGCGACTCCAAACACCTTCCCCCTCGCTACAGGCAAGCCCTCCTGGGCACTGGAGTCAGCTTGCCCGGCTGTGCTCAGAGCAAAGGCCCTCTGCAGTCCCTTCTTGCTAACGGCTTATAGGTTCATGTCTTGAACTCTTCATTTCAAATGCCGGAAGCTATATGTTTGCGTCCACTTTCAGCCCAAACAAATATGAATTCTACATTTATTTCAAACCAGTTGCTGTAGCTAAAACTTCCTTGGCTTTCCTAACAAATGGAATTTATTAAATGCTGCAAAATGATAGAAGACTACCACAGAGTTCAAAACTAGAAAGAGAACGGTGGGTTCACAGAGGAGAGTAAATGGATCTGTGCGGTTTTACTATGAAACAACTTTTCAAATAACCACACATGAATTAAGGGTGAGAGTTGATCCCTTTTCCCCATATCTCACCTGACACCAGGGCTTTTGGAATAGAGAAAAAGGTGAAAACTCTACCTGGCCCCCTCAAAAAAACAATCAGAACGTATTTAAGTGCCCACACACAGAGATTTTGCCTTTGATATGTACAAACAAAATAAACTATCTTCTCTTACCCCCCAAACACAAAATGCACAAGCATAGACATCCTCGGCCAGACACCCTTCAGGTTATCTCACAGTTAAATAAAATAAAAAGGGCTTCTTTTTGTGCATCTACACACACACACACACACACACACACACACACACACAGTCACAAACTCCAAGAATCGTGCCTCCAATTTTCTGTCACAAAGAGCACTCTGGGGGCCCCGGGAGGGGGAAAGTGTTTGGGAAACAGAAGGCGCCGGGGCAGCCTGTGAAGTGGACATTGGCATATCTCGCCCGGCCTTTTCCTGTGGGGTTCATCTGGTCGGCAGGGTGGGGAATAGTTGTCTGCGCCATACCAAGGTCAGCCTGCTAGGGCTGACAGTCTCTGTCTCGGTACAAAGGAAAGAATCAATACTTTTGGACTACGGCTGTGCCCTCAGTGTAAAACAACAAACATGCAGCGTCTGACATGTTTCCAGGTGATTTGTGGCAGAACCTCTTGTCTGATCTGTATCCAGGAGCTGCTGTGTTACTGCTCTTTGCTTCTCACCTCCCTCACTCCCTCCCGAGGCCCCCCCTGCCTGGCCCGGCTCTGTGATGTCTAATACTTTACTCAGGTACAGAGACTGGTGTTCTACCCTACAGCTACTTGTCACTCAATAAATCACACCTACGAGCGCAGTCTGCACAGACTGATCCAGGCTTTAAAAAAAGGATCAGAGGGACAAAGTGCAGGCAAGATACCGTAATTATAACAAAACTAAAATATTCAGAGAGAGGGACAAACGCACAGGCTCTGAGACACGGATAAAATGTCATTAGAAACGGCGGCTTTGTCCTCTTCTGGTTTCAGTCTTTTCATGCACCCCTATCTCCCCTCTGCCCCTCTCTCCCCTCATTTATTTTGGTTGTTCTTCTTTGTTCTAGCTAGAATTCAAGGCATAACAGGAGCTTTATTAAAGAGTTCACTAAAGCAAATTATGATCATCTCAGATTTTAAAATATACGTAAGTTGTACTAAATCAAAGAGAGGCGCTCTCGGTTAAGTACCTTTAATACCTTCAGTTTGCGTTCTTATCTAAAATATTTGCACACGGAGGCTCCAAAGCCTCCTGAAACTGCCCAAGATGTAACAACCGCACCAAGAACCAGCTATTAATTATGGCTTGAAGTTAATTATTCGAACAGCCATGAAAATGATTTTACTTACACAAAAACATGCTTGTGTTGTCTGACTGCACCGTTTGTGCAGAAATATGTCAACATTTTACTATATTATTATATGTTCTTCAAATTGCGTAAGAACTACTTTATACTAGATCTGTTCTTTCTCACCCTCTCCCCCACCCCACATTTATTTTCCAGAGTGTGAACCATTAGCCTAGTCAGATAAGAAGGTTTTGGACAGTTTCTTCTGTTCCAAATATTTTAAATGCAGCATTTTGAGTTATCTTGGCAATTTCAGTCACATCAGACACCTCTTAATGCAAGAAAAGTGATGTTCCATCATGGAGGTCTTGCACAAGTCTCTACTGTAACTGTTGCTGATGAAAATAAAAGTGAGTTGGAACAGCTCTACGCTTCCTTCCTAGTCAATCAATGCCTGACAGCACCAGTTCCTTCAACCATGTACTTCAGCGATGATGGATCAATAACTGTGGTTTAACAACAGGGAGCCACCAATCATTATACGAATGATTAAAAGGGGTCTCACTCACATACACCTCTGCAGACAGAGTAGGCCATGAGATCAAAATACCTGCCACATTATGCTTCACACTACAGGAATTCAGGTAAAGGAGGGGAAAAAATGGTGGGAGGAAGGGGGCAGAATCATTAAGACAGCATAAAGGAAATATAAAATGCTGATGACCATGTCAATTTTCAGCCACTGTTGTCTTAGACGCTAGTTCTCCAAATTCACCGTAATGGAGTGGAATCAAATTTTTTAAAGGGGGGGTATTGCTTACTGCTCAATCCTACAAAATTTCAACTTATGAAGATTACTGGGAATGTCGCATAAACATCCCCTTTACCCTCCACACACCCACAAGGTCCACCTGCCTGGGGAGTCAGTCTAGGCTCACTATCTTGGAAACCCTTGCTGCCCTGACTTATTTTCAGCTCACCATGTTAAAATTATTCTGTGAATATCTATCTGAAAAGCCTAAAAGACCCTAAAAGGGTAGGACTATTTCATCCAGGAATAAACAACGTCCCTGACATAAAGCAGATGTTCAACCATGATAGACAAATTAATGAAATGAATCAGCCTTAAAAAGAAAATCAAGTCCCTTTTTAAAGAATCTCAAGCAAAAGATATTGCACAACTTCCCTCTTGTACCTACAGAACATTACTGGGAATTCACTCATTACCATGCAAAGCACCATAAATTATCAATTAAAACCATGAAAATCTCTTGCAAAAGCAAAATTCTCTGCATTGCTGCCTGTCCCTTCTCATTTCTCTGGGAACAGCAATGAGTGGTCCATCCTGACATACACTCAGCAAATGAACAAATGCTGACTAGGGGCCACCCCTGCCTCAACACTGAGATTCGAGGTGCACTTGTCTCTGACCTTTGACGGCAAAGAAGATAAACAAAGACAGAATCACAAGACGTTATTTTAAGTACTTCGGAAAAGGTACAAAGAGGGCCATGTTCTTAGCCAGTGGAGGTTTTGCCACTCAGGAAATACTTGGCAATGTCTGAAAATGGTTTTTGGCTGTCAAACTGGGGCAAGGGACAGAGGAGAGAGAGGTTGTCACTGGTATCTATCTAATGGGTAGAGGCCAAAGATTCCATTAAATATCATACAGGGTACAACGTGATACCCCACAACAAAGAATTAGTCAACACAAAATGTCCATCATTCCAGGGTTGGGAAATCTCAGTATAGGGTGTTCAGGAAACACAGAGGAAGAGAATGCCTAACTATCTAAAGAAGAACAGCAAGAGAAAAGAACACAGTGGGGGACTGGGAGAACCCAACGCATCCCTAACAGTGGTAGAAAAGAAAAGTGGTTAGAGGAAAGGACAAGAGATTAAAATGGGCCAGATCACACCAAAGAATTCATACCTCATCTAACACACCAGGGGAGCTGACTACAGGATTTGGGAGTTGGGAAGTGATGAGGTTCAGATCTGCATGTTAGATTACTCTGGTCATGACAGGAGGGACGGCCAAGAGAAAGTTGAAAGTGGAGTTTGAAAGCAAAAAATAATGAGAGTCTTTAGGAAATCAGAAGCACTGGGACTGCAGAGAAATGAAGAGGGAAACCACAGAGTTAGTTGCTGTTGGATTTGGGGAAGGAACATGGGAGAGGGAAGGGTCTAGGGTGACTCCCCTTATTTCCGGCCCAGGTAGGATATTAGACAGATGTGATGCCATTTAACATATTGCAGAGGCTGGCTAGAAGAGGGCAAGAGTAGAAACTGAAAAGTTTAGGTTCTGATGGGCTGAGTTTTGAAGTGGAGGGTCCAAGAGAGCTGAACTTCCAAACATGGAGCTCCACAGAGAAGTCTAGGATGGAGAAATAGTTGGGTAGCTGTCAGTAAATCGGCAGGAACTTCAGGCAGTAGGAATGAGCGCAACTGCCCCAAGTGTGTAGGAGAAAACGGGGAAAGACTTACATTTCAAAGAACACAAAAGATGCACCTAGAAAACAAGGAGTCAGAAAAGTAAGAAAAGAATTGGAAGGATGAAAAGCCAGAAAATCCAAACACTTCAAGGAGGAGCAACAGTGTACAAGGCATCAAATGTCACAGAGAAACACGTGAAAAAGAGAACCAACTTCTACAAGAAGCATCAGATGAGAGCTCAACTCTCCAGAGCTCCTGTTGTGGGGAAGGGCAGAACAGCAGTTCGATGGTCATTCACCAGGCTAAGGCAGGAAGAGACTGAGTTCTGAATGGAAACAGAGAAAGGTGTGACCTGACCATCAAAGGTTGAAGGGAATGAGCCTGGACCACAAAGAGGCTGGAAATGAACTATAGGAGAATCATTTCACCTTTATGATGGGATAATTTCCAGCCCCTGAAGATGATACAAGGCTGATGATCATGTTTATAATACTCCACACACATAAGGACACCAACTTGTCTCAGTGATACCCTACCTGATATCATCACCTAAGTCTAATGCTGTGGAGGGCATGCTAGATACGTAGGTATGTTTATCTTAGAGTGGCTGGGGTTATAGATGTTCATGATTGTGCTTTTTCTAATCTCTTATTTTCCAAAATTAGCATGTTTAATATATGCAGTAATTTATTTTAAAAGAAGTTAACCTCAGGTACTTCCCTGGTGGTCCAGCAGTTAAGACTCCACACTCCCAATGCGGTGGGCCTCGGGTTCGATCCCTCGTCCGGGAACTAGATCCCGCATGCCGCAACAAAAGATCCCACACACTGCAATGAAGATCCCACGTGCCGCAACTAAGACCCAGCGCGGCCAAATAAATAAGTAAATAAATAAATATTTTTAAAAATCGTTTAAAAAAAAAGAAAGTAACCTCCTAAGTAGGAAAGACAGAGGTTCAATAACATCCTGGGCGCCTGGGACAAGAGAGGAAATGGCATCCAGATCACCCATGGGGGAAATGAGGCACTAATCTGAGAGGGAGGTAAGCACGTCTGCATTACAATGCCAACTGTCCAGCAAGCTAGAAATTCTCCAAACCAGTTCTATCTATAGAATGAGTGGAAATGTTCATTGTTAAACAGTCTATCTAGAATTGACAACATTTTAAGTATGAGTGTTACTAAATGTTTTTGCAATAATTTCCAAGTTAGAAAGAAGGGAAAACCAGCTATAAAGAAAAGGGCAGTGGGGAGGATAAGGAAAAGAAAACAAAACAAAATGTTGAGCAGCTGGTACATTTTAGTTAATTTTCCTAAATGCCACTGTGAAACAAGGCCACCTCAGTTTACACTGCCTGAAACTAAAGCATACATTAACTCAGCCGAACGCCTGTCTAAATGCTTGTTTTTTACCGTGAATAGCTCCCATATTGTTCAGCATATCACCTTCTGGATTCCTTTTTTTTTTTTTTTTTTTCTTTCAAATGGCCAAAGCCACAATTAGAGGGAACAGTTCCAATCTCAAATTCTTAGCAATTCCCTTAACCTTCCAAATTCTGGGAAAGATCAGAGGTCTTGCAAGTATGTGCCCAACCCTTTTCCTCTCCAGCATCAATAAACAACTTGGTCTGTCTCTTAGGGAAAGACTGCATTTTGCCACACAGATGATTCACTAAGTAGCCCAGAACAGACAATCGAACTCTCAAATATCCAGCATCAGTGTTCTCTTTACCCAGATGTGGTGGGCACTCTTTTTTCACCTCTTTTCCCTATAAGATGCTGGCAACACCTCAAGTACACATGGCCTCTTGACCTGTCGGGCAGGTAACAGTTTACAGTGTCTTAAAGTTATCAACAAGATTCAGAAAAACATATGAGGCCACTACATAAGCCATTGATTACAACAACCGTGTGTTTCTTATAATGTGATTAAACTTAAGCATGAGTTCAATTGAGAGCTAGGGCACAGAATGGTACCTGGGTCACAGAAAGTACTCAACAAATACTGGCTAAATACTTGGTTGGATTGATACATGGATGGGTGAATGGGTAAGTGGTAGATTGATGGAAGAGGGGACACACACATGCATGCACGTACAGACACACACAAACACATATATAATACAGAGAGCCCTAACAACTGTATTACAGTCAGATACCACTGAACTTCCACGTAAAAAGGCCATTCTTTTCTTCATGCCCTTCTGAAATTTCAGGATCCTTTAAATTGAATTTCACTGACAATCACACTGCTTCTCAAGATTACCTAGTTTGTTCTTGCATCAGGGTCTTGGTCATTGCTGTTCCCTCTGCTGGAATGTTCTTCCCCTAGATCTGGCAGGGCTCACTTTCTAATTTTACTCAGGTCTCTACTGAAATGTCATCTCCTCAAAGCTACCTTTTCTGATCATCCCATCTAAACTAGCAGCCCCTCCCCACCCTCACTCCCCATCCCCTTGTCCTGCTCTGTTTCTTTTCATAGCCCTTATTATATCCCATATCTATTTTGTGTATTGTCATCTGTCTTCTCACTAGAATATAATCTCCAAGAGAAAAGAACTTTGTCACGTTCACCACTGTACCCCAGCAACCAAATTGATGCCTGAAACAAATTACATGCTCAAGTAATACGTCAAACGAATACAGCCAAATTATTCCCCGCAGACCATTTTATAAATCTATCATCTCCTCTCCCAGGAAGTTTCATCCACACCAGGGACACCCTGATTAGCTGTTCCCCAAATGTACTATGCACTTAGCACTCAGCACATGTTGCTTCCCTTGCCTTCAATGCCTTGCACCTTCTGAAAACTCCACATCATTTAACCATCAAGGACCAGCTTAACTCACATCCTTTTCTAACCTTAGCCTGTAGGAAAGCATTATTGCTTTCTTATCTGCACTCCCTCCAGTGCTTAATTACACAGCACAATATACTACCCAGCGTTTTGTATTAGTGTGTGTACCTCCCACCACTTAGCAGACCAAGGGCTGCTGAAGGTACCCATTAGGAGGAGCTGTAATCTGCCGGCACAAATAAAGCCAATCTTCTTTGGATAAGACAAAAAGGAAAAGGAAAAACAAAAAACAAAAAAAACCTGAGTGTCCATAGAAGGTGCCAGCCAAAGTGATGCCTGATCTCATTTCATACTAAATACTATAAAATGCAAATACCATTGTTCTCATTTTAAAGGTAAAGAAACTGAGGCTCAAGACAAGTAATGAACCTGCCCAGGGTCACACGGTAAAACTGAGATGGCAACATAGGACTTCTTTTCTCCATTTCTAGAGAGAAGGAAAGGGGTGGTGAGTCTTCACTTCCTTCCTGTGTGATGCAATGGACAATAGGCTCAACTTTTAATGAGAAACCCTGGGTTTCAGGCCTAACAAAGTGAGACCTTGCTAGCTCTGTGAGTTTACTTGGGTAAACCACATAACCTCTCTAAACTAGTTTCCTCATTTATGAAATAGCAGGTACCACCTGCTCCACCAAAATCACAAGTTTATTTGGAGGCCAACTTTGGTAGTCCATGGCAAAGTGATTAGTAAACTACAGAGTTCCATGTTAGACCCCCAGAGGTGAAGAATAAGTGTGGGTCCGTATTAAAGAAGACTCTAGAGCCCTTTGCCTCACAGTTTCAGAGCACTTTAAGAAGGTTTAGTGCTATCACTTTCTTCCCCCTCAGGCAGTCCGTTCCTACAATCACCATATATTTCTACTGTTTTGAAGACTCCTACCAAAGTGGCCTTGAACTTATACTAATCTCATCTGTCTTGTTTTTTAATTAATTTTTACTGGAGTATAGTTGCTTTACAATGTTGTGTAGTTTCTGCTGTACGGCAAAGTGAATCAGTTATACATATACATATATCCACTCTTTTTTAGACTTCCTTCCCATTTAGGTCACCAGAGAGCATTGAGTAGAGTTCCCTGTGCTATATACAGTAGCTTCTCATTAGTTATCTATTTTATATATAGTAGTGTATATATGTCAATCCCAATCTCCCAATTCATCCCATAAGATGTCACGGAAAAACCCAAACGAACTTTTTGGGCAACCCGGTATAAGTGATTGGTTGTGACAGACTTCCCTGAATTAAAATAAAATTAAATTAAATTAATTTCTCAAAATGTTTCAAATATCTATAAATGCACATGAGAATAAAATTATTTTGTAAATGCCTACTACAGAATTAAATATTAGCAGAGATTTTTTTTTCTTTTAGCCAAACTATTTAATGTATAAAACAAATAAAAAATTATTTAACTCAACCCCTTAGCCAACTCATTAGCCTCAAAGAGCAGGGCCTAAGTTTTGAGTGTATAGAAAACCACACTAACAATCGTCTTCAAACCACCAGTTATTTGAAACAGCTGCAAACATGTTTCCTTAGAAAAACAGATTGGGATTTAGGGGCTTACAAGGTGATAGCAATTTAGTTAAACAGGCAAAAGGAAATTTCTATTCAACCCATTAAACTCCTAATATTTCTCCTTCGGGGGTGGGGAAACATTGACATATTACTTTATGAGTTTATTTTGTGTACTTGAAATACATATTCTGGTCCTCTAAATGGTAGATATTATGATGCCACATTTTAAAAACATTTTAGAACATATGGCTCAAAAAAGTCAACACAACAAACCTACAAAGCATACAACACGGGAAGATCCCATTCTATTCGATGCTAATCAGACCACATTTCCAATATTTTCCTTAAATTCTAGGAGTCTACTTTGGTAGAAACATCAAGCCCAAGGCGCAGAGCCAGAGATAATCGGCCAGATTTTAACTCATCACAAGAAAGAAAATATCCAACTTAAAACAGAAAAAGGAATGAACACTGATGCATAAAATCAGGGAGAACATTCCACTAGTTCCTGCTCTAGAAACACTGCTTCTTACATGAGGCTACTGAGTCAATGGTTTTTACTCAAACATTAAACAAATACTTGTAGGCCCTATAAATCCCAGTCAGCACCCTCAACAGAAGGGACATCAAGAGGAAAACTTACCGTCTGTCCTCAAGGCAGTCACAGTCTATTCTGGTTACACACTGTCTGACCATCTAATCTGTTTCACTATAAAATGTGGGGATTCCATCAACAACATCACTAATCAACTCCCCTAACCCAGAAAAATCCTCGTGATATGCAGCCGCCCACTGCGTTTTTACTAACATCAACGTAGGTTCAGTCTCATTTACCAACTGGGTTATTGATCCCAGCTGGGTAACTCTGGGTCACACCATGACTACAGAGGCCTGACCTAGATGACCTCTGATATGTGATAATCCTGGTGTCATCATTCTAGTTCTTAGAACATTTGCTCTAAAATTGTGTCTTTCTGTAAACTACACTCAGGTTCTAGCTCTGTCCTCTGACATCACACAGAAAAAAAATGCAAAACAGCATTTCAAAAACCTCAGAGAGAGATCATACCCCTATACCCTCAAACATACCTGCTGGGATATCTAAGACAGAACAAAATTTAAAGTGTGAGGTGTGAATATTACTTCCTTAGTTAAGAAAAAAATATGAAAAGGGACACTTACGAAAACAGATTTTCCAAAAGTCTTTGCCTTAATCATCAATTTCCTATTTGTGTAAACATACTGTTTAACATAAAGTCTAGAAATTAGCTATACGGTCCTGCTATATTAAGTGTATGGCCCCAAACACGGAAGGAGGTAATCCCCGCTCAAAGAAAGATCTAACCCAACTAACTAGCCCTTCTCTTTAGAGATCTGCTATGCAAACTAACCCTCCAGTGGTCCTCAAATCCCTCTATCCTACGTCTCTAATTAGCAGGCCTTCCTTCTTCCTGTTTCTCAGTGAAAAGGGAAATACCATGACAAGAAAAGGACCAACTCTGGACTTGGGAAGGCAGTGCTCATTTCATCACTGGACTCAATGGGACTGCTCCCTGTCACCGACCTCCTACACCTCCAGGGTCCCATGCCCTTCCTTGGCTGCTACTTGCCCATGTTGTCACACATGAACACGCTTATTCTTCCCCAATGGCTGCCCTTTGCCCAGAAAGCCCAGAGTCCTCACCACCCCTCTCAACCACAACTTCATGGGGTCAAAACTTCTATGTCCAGTAACATTCCACTGCAACTGCACCAAATGGTGGCCCTGACTCAAAAAGTCACACCAGGTTTCTGTTCAGGGCCTCTATCCTTTAGGCTGGGACTGATTTGGGGCACCAAAGGGAATTTGGCTTTGTAGTAAGCAACTCACCTTCAGAAATTCTATTTGGTAAAATTTCAGGAAAATTGCCCTTGTCCTAATCTGGTCTGGTGTTGGGCATGGTTTCTAGGTACTCATCAATCACAGATTCATGAACAATGACAGAGAAAAAATAGTAGGGGCAGTAACAGCATTTAGAAAAACAGGGGCAAGTAAGGGGAACGTGGTTGATATCTTTGGCTGAGCATGCTATATTGCTCTGCGGGTAAACCCTCCCCACTTTCAACCTGGCCTCAGGCAGCCTCATTAACATTAACCTCGTTACTATGATAAAGAATCAGCAATACAGAGTGAACAAACGCAATCCAAAGCAGGTAGTTGGGGGCTGTGTCTGACACGTCTGTTGACTCTGGTCAAATCATTTGCCTTTTCTTCTTCTGTAAATTAAATAGCATCATAGCTCCGTGTCTACTTCTCCAAATGCAGGGGAAGATAAGTGAAAAACACTCTATAAACCTAAGGCGATATTTCCATCACACGATGTATTTTGTCTAGTTCTTCCTTCCTCCCATTCATTCAATTATGCATGCATTCAAGCACCTACTCAGCACCTGACACCTGTGTGCCAGACACCGTACTGGGTGCTGGAGGCACCAGCACGCATGAGACACGCCACAAATCAAAGCAGCCTAAATGGAGGTGAGAATCACTAAGAAAGCAATTATAATATGGTGTGATGGGAACAGATGGTACGGTAGGAACAGGGATAGAGGGATTCCCAGGAAGCTCCTGATCAAGAGTGCACGAAACCTAGACCAGGTGGACAAGGAGGAGAGGGAACTCTTAAAAAAGAAGCAACACCTGAACTGAGTCATGAGCAAGAAAGAGGTACATGGGCACCCCGGCCTGCAACTAGCTAAAACACACACCTGTGCGAATCTTATATTTGACTAACGGTTACAACTCAGAGACTTTTCTGTAATCATGTCAACATGAAGTGTGTACACTGGAATGTTCTACTTACACCGGTGAAGTATTATGTTTAATGCTGTGGATATCCAGGCTACTCTAAATCTAAGAGATTCTTTGTAAACGAGGGTGGTGCCCTAGACATCATAGAAACCATTCCACACTAGACCCGCGCCGTCTTTTAGGCTGAGCAGTCCTAATCATCTTACTTTACTGTTTGAAACTATCTTATGCAACCAAGCACAAAGCACAAAAGTGTATTTAATATTTGACTAGCATCATGAATTTATAACCAAGACTAATTTGGAGATATGAAAACTAATATTGCCAGTTAACTTTCTAACTGGAACAAAATTGACTACTTCTTAAAACAGGCCATCGAACACCATAAATCTGAGCCCACTCAGCTTAGGATCATTCGCAAATATGATCTTATTTGCATTCCAAAGCATGGTGACCAAAGACCTATTTCTACCTTTCTACTGTGTCCTCTAACTTCTTTTTTAAAGTTTAAGGTGGATATTATTTTCAAATTTTCTTTCCTCTATAATTAAACGTTTGCTTAAAAGAATAACAAGACCCCCCAAATCTCTAAACATATACTTCCTACCTGTTTAACTCTCCCTAGGAATCATCACTAATTAAAAGATACATACTACCACGATTAGTGTTCTAGTAATATTTACCATAAGCAATTCTAAGGTTAAAAATAATAAAGGAACTATATTTAATTAACATTGTATTTGAAAATGTATTAATTTGTTGGTTTTTTCCTTTGGGGTATTTCAAGGAATATCTGTATCTGTAAAAAACAAAACAGTAATTTTAATAATGACTTCTTTGACAATTCTTTTGAGTAGTTTAACTCTGTATATAAAACCTGAATTTCTATTTCAGTAACTAGGAGGTCATGTGGTTTTTAGTGTATTTTTCCCATAAAATACATTTTTTTTCTATGAAGTTCTACCTTCTAACATATTTTCCTCCAGAGCTATATTTTGCCAGAGGGCTTTTCTGTCTCTCTGTTTTTGGTCTCATCTTCAATTCTGTTTTCTTCACTCCGGTAATTTTGGCATTCCACTGATCTCTGTCATCTCCGTTGCAAAAGCTCTCTCCTGTAACTCTATGTAGGTGTTTTGTTTTTCTCGAAAGTGTGACTCCAATAAAATAGGCAGGTGATGTTAAAGATATTTAATACGCTTCATTAAGAAAAAGAAACAGCAGCTTAAGAACATGCACAAGGAGGTTACTGACCAATACTTTCAATTATCTGAATACTACAATGCAACTGACAACGCACTAAACAACATCTAAGCTATCTTGGCAATTAAGTAAAAACATCTTTCAAGAAACCATAGGTCAGGGCTTCCCTGGTGGTGCAGTGGTTGAGAATCCACCTGCCAATGCAGGGGACACGGGTTTGAGCCCTGGTCCGAGAGGATCCCACATGCTGCAGAGTAACTAAGCCCGTGCACCACAACGGCTGAGCTTGCGCTCTAAAGCCTGCTCACCACAACTACTGAGCCTGCGCGCCTAGAGCCCGAGCTCCACAACAACAGAAGCCACCGCACGGCAATGAAGAGTAGCCCCTGCTCGCCGCAACTAGAGAAAGCCCGCACGCAGCAATGGAGACCCAACGCAGCCAAAAAGAAAAAATAAATAAATTTTAAAAAAAAGAAAAGAAAAGAAACCATAGGTCAGCTTTCATTACTCAGGCTTGTTGGATAATCCTGTTGCTAAAACTTCAACACACATGCAGCTGAACTGATACGTTTTCTCAGTTCAAATGAGATATCTAAACAGCAAGTTTATCTGTTTTGCTGTTGGTATAAAATATAATCAACATTAATCCATTCAAAATAAGATTCACACATGTTTGAGGTGATATATCCTTTTTAAAAGTCTGATGTTTTGAGGAAGCGGTAGCTATTTCACTTTAATGGAATCAGTATTACTCAACCTGGACACTTTACTTGCTTGACATTATTTTTCCTTTAATTTTTTTCCTGCTCGAGTACACAGTGCTTTAAAATTTACAAACAAATTCAAATATTTATGAACTTGTATTGGGGTGGTATTTTAATCTGAAAAAGATTTAAGCCAACAATTAACATTGTGGGTTTCCTATTTCCATAAAAGAGGTAAATACTAATTTCAGAGAGAAACACATTTCCCTCTTTCTCCCTCTCCCTCCCTCCCTCCCTCCCTCTCTCTCTCTCTCTCTCTCTCTCTCTCTCTCTCTCTCACACACACACACACACACACACACACACACACACACGCGTTAATGTTATGAAACCACTGTCACCAGAATACATGCTTTGGTTGTTCATCCAAGAATGGTAATGAGATGTGATGATCTACCTTCTTTAGCCAAGTCCTCCTTTGTAAGAACAGCACCCATTTATTTAACAGCTAACCAGCATTTGGAGTGCTATGTTTATTCAAGAGGTTTTTCAATTTGCAAATCTAACCAGCCCATACAAGAATAAAATCCATAATCAGGCTCTTGTTGACTCCATGCTTTACTCAACTGAGACGGGCAGTGCAAACAACTGAAGTACTGCTACTGGACAAGATGATCAACAACGTGGTTAATTGAAAACGAACACTGGGACTTTACGTCATGCCTAGTGTCGTCATTTGAAGTAGTCACCTTCAACAGCCCAAGAAAGAAAGTCGATTCCCAATTACCATAAAGTGAGGATTACCTGAGCAAATAGTCCTTTCAACTTTTATTGACATAATTAAATCGAAGGAGAGAGTTATTCTTTTGGTAACATTTACTCTAGCATACATATTATTTAGATATAATCAAACGAAAAATATTTTAAAACCAAAACATTTACCAGATTCTTAATACAGAAAGTAAAGGAAGGTGCACTTCAAGTTTATATAGGGAGAAACCCACACAGGGTATTTTTTGAGAACCCACTAAGTGTCAGCCACTCTGCTGGAGTCCAGAGCGTACAAAGATGAACATAGCTGGGTTCGTACTCTAAAGGAGAGTGTCCTTCAGCCGAGCTTGCCGATTCTCCACTCTTTCTGCTGTAGAAAAACACTATTCAAAAACTTGACTAAAACCTTCTCTCCTGTGTGAATTCTTCCTGGGTTTGCCTGCCCTCTGTGACTCCATGGCATAACGATCAGCATTTATCACCTTCATTCATTCATTCATTCATCCATCCATCCATCAAGCAATGATTAGGTACCTTCCTACTAAGTGCCAGGCATGATGGTTGATGCTGGGACCCTAAAGATGAACAGGACAAAACCTATCCTTGGGAAGATCAAAGTACAACTCTGAACAGATTAGCTTACCACCCACTGCATGTAGCAGAGCTCCCTCAGAAACACTGGCTTATGCATCTTTCTATCACCAGCCCGTGGCATACTGTTGGTGGTAAATATGTTAATTCAGTCCCGGATGAAAAGACCTTTAGATGGGAAATCAGAAGACCACGTTTTGACCACAGTACGTCACCATGACACTCGGGCCTCACTTTCTTTGTCAAACAATGAGGTGGCTGTCCTTGCCACATGTGATCTTGGGATCTATTGTTATATGAGTGAATATTTTAATTTCAAGGGAGAGGAGTAAACATATTTAACAACCTCAGGATGTGCTTTAAACAATTTCAAACCCATCTAAGCTATGATTAGTTCATGACTAGGCCCACGCTGAAATCACATCTTGAAACATTATTGTAACCATTATCGTGGAATTTACTTTCTGATTTTGATATATTGAGTTCTTTTCTTGTCTCCCCTTACCCATAGATGTATAATTTGGGTCTGCTGTATTCTTTCAAAGGAGGAATTGGCAGGGTGGTTGCTGTTACTTAGGATAAGTGTATAATCTCTTTGACTTTCTCTTGTTGGGCAAACTGCCCGGTGAATATCATTTTTTTTTAGCGCTACAAATATGGTTTTAATAGATTCGCAGATTTCAAGTTATTAGAATTCAGAGCACATCTCTCCCAGGGTGAGCAGATAATTCACAACAACCCACGAGGATGCAAAGGAGACGCCGAGAGATCCATCTGTATGTGAATAAACTGACACGCTGGTTTACTACTCCTCCTATCTCTACACCCTGCACCCCACACCCCCATCACACACACTTTTCATGTAAAAAAATGCCTCTGTCCCTGGGAGTTCAAATTAGTCATAACATCCACTTTAGGGACTGAGAAAGACTTACTGTAAATTAGCCACTCAGAAACCACATGTGACATACTTTGGTTGTAATGTAACTATAAGTTGCGTAACATTGTACCTATTGGTTGGAGCTTGGGATCATAATGGAAAAAGCAATTGCCATACATTGAAAGCGACCGACCACAAGACAGAAAAGTGTTCCTGAAGAGCCCACAAGGGGAAATCATTTTCCTTAGCATCTAAAACTCCTTATCCTCTAGATGGTATATTCTATCACACCCTTCAGGCTGTACTGTGCCCTCAAGGTGCTAAGGTATCTTAACCTCACATCACCCAACTGTTCGACTCCCTCAGACCAAGACAAAGTGCTAACAGAGTACACTGAATTCTTTCTTGATCAAAACAGTACTGTCTGTCCTGAAATAGGGCAAAAGAGCAAATCAGAAGAGCATCTCACTGGACAACAAAACTCCCAATTGATTGACGATGTTCTAACAGCTCTGTATTATATTCACATTAGAATCTGCCTCTCTGGTTTTCCTGTCCCTGTCCATTACCTTTTTAAAAAAATAATAATTTATTGAGGGAATTACTATATGTCAGATCCTGTGTGATGCATTTCATTTGCAAGGTGCCCTTCCATCTACGTGTCCACATGGAGAACGTGTTCTTCTCTACCATCCTTAAAGTATCCATCTTAGAAGCAGTAAGTATTTCTTTAAAAACAGGAACATCTAGGAAGGAAAGAAGTCAGATACAACAAAGAAATGATTAAAATCAGTCCACCCACTTATGAGAAGAGAAGGGTGTTAAAGATCTGAACTGCTGCGTAGGGTGGATGGTAGGAAACCTTGATGTTGTTTCATCACCTCTGCATGATCCATGACAACGGTTAGCCTTATCATTTTTGGACCCTGACTCCAATAAAAACCCATAACTACAATAAAAGAACACATATAATAACTGTGCAACTCAGCTGCTCTTCTAAGAAGTTGGTTTGGGAAACAGTCTCTTCCGTCTCTAAGTACCGAAGACATGCGTACGGTTTTGATTTCGCTGAGGACTACCTTTTTGTTTTTCCTTACGCTCTTCTCTAAACCTTCACTAATCTATCAGATATCACAGTTTAATAGAGGCATCAACTATACCTATTGGGGTTCCTGGGTCCATCTGGAAAAAGGTGGTGAGAATTTGAGTCTACGTTTAAAGATCTGAAAGAGCCAGATCACCCCGAGGAAGAATTCTGCTAAATAACTGTTTTTCAGAAGAATAGTAAGAGTAGCTGAACAGTTAACAACTTTCCCCCATTCCAAAATCAAGGATATGGTATATAATTGAGACAAGGCCTATAAATGTTTGTGCTTCCATGTGGGTAAAGTGATGGAACTGTGCCCATGATAGGGAAATGCATTACCTATTCCAGATCACTCTGGTCCTAATGGGGAATTTTTCAAGTGGTATGCTGAAATTATTAGGAAAATGTCAACGTTCCTTTCTAGCAACAAAGCGGAGGTAAAAGCACCTGAACTCACCTGACAAGCATGCTACAACAAATGAGGGATTCGGCACAGACAATACTCCAGAGGGCTCTAGGTGTTAGAGCCACCCTGAAAACACTGCATCAGTCCCAAGAGCAGGCTCCTCCCCTGCGCTACCAAAAATCCTTCCTGTCTCACCACCTGTTCCAGCCACATCAATCAACTTCCCCAATTCGTAGCTAATTAGCATCTTGCTCTGAGTTTGCCCCGTGTGCCTCACAATTCCTGACGACCTGGAGGAGGATGCACAGGCACAAATCAGAAGTGTGGAGAGTTAATGCTCCCAGGGCCACACTGCTCAACCGAGAATGAGAGCAAATGCGTAAACATTTTCTCCTTTTACTTTGGGTGGAGACATATTCATGAGGTACCTCTGAAGGCCCAAGTGTGAACGAGCACCATTAACAGTAGTACTTCAGTAATTCATCTTTGTGCTGGTTTCCCCAGGTCCTTCACTCCTACTCTGGGATCTACCCGAACTAAGTACCTTCATGAAAGGCACTGTCTCAGGATCTGTTTGCAGGAGGACCTGGGTTAAGTCATCTTCCCAAAGATCCTAAGATAACATAGTATCTGACTGTATCAAAATGAAGGAAGAGATAAGTGACATAATTCACAGTAAAAGGAAAAGATAAATGTTTAGGGAAAGAAACTAGGAAAGCACAGGAAGGCTAGATCTTTCCACCCAAAAGAATAGACAGCCCGTGGAGAAGCTATACTCATCAGAAAAATTCTGAAGGGTATAACTTGTAGCCCTTTACTTTTACCACCAGGGCTTCTATTCAACAGAGACGCAGACTATACCTCAGAGCTTCTCATACACTCTGGCCATATGTATCTCTCTCAGCTAGAAAAAGGGCACGTAGCCCATACTGCCTTCTCAGCTCTTTGAAGCACGCTTCCTATCAGATCTGAGAAGCAAGCTCAAGTAAGCAAGAAGAGAAGAACTGTCGGCCTACTGTTAGTCACCTCTTCAACCCAGAAGGCATCATGTCCCACCATACGCCTGACTCTGATCAGCAGAGCCCCTGATTTCAATACTGGTTTCACAAGTATCGTCCTGAAAGGCTTCCAGGAAACAGACCCAAACTCCATCAGATATATCTGCATAGTTTAACAGTGACTGAAAATCCAAGTTGCATAATCCAGGACAGAGCCAAGTGTAACAGTGAAAATGTATCCTTACACGTACTGTTGAGGTTGTCTTACGCCACATTTGCTCTCATTAAGCAAACTCTGCACAAAGCATTCATAGGTGATGGGTCTGAAATCTTTTAGTGGTTACTGATTCACAAAACCACAGAAATACTACATATTCTGCTAACAGCCAGGGGATGCTGCCATGGCATCATAATCACTGTTGAAATGGAAATGTGCAGCATTCCTATGAAGATAAGAGAAAAATCTTTAAGGTAATATATCCAAATAGATGATTTGTCAATTTGGAAATGTTTAACATCAACATAGACCAGTAGAGAAGGAAAAAAACATCCTAACCGTTTAGGGCAAAATAAAATCACAATTAAGATTTTATGATACACATTCCTAATTGCCCTGTGCATAGTCCTAAAAGGACCCTGTTCTAAATCCATTCTCTAAATGAGATTAAGTAGAAACAACAAGCCATCAGCCTGCATTCATAAAAATAAATCAAGAGGGAATTACCTGTGACATTTTTTTCCCTGCAATTCCGTAGCTAAATTATTGGACACCACTGTCAAGTTTTGCTAAAGAATAAAAGAACGCCATGGAGTAGGTAAGCAACCTGAGAGCAAGGTCAATAAAGTGCACAGCTTTGATTTAACTTCCCATAAGCAAAGTCTTCATTTGTAGACATAAAAAACCCAACTTCATGGAGTCTGGGGGGTGGCAAACTAGGAGAGTAGGCAGGGTAAATAAGGGGAAAAAATCCCAAGCAAAAGTTCTGAATCAAATACTAAATAATGACACTAACAATTTTCTTCTGCACTAGGATTCTGTTTAGCTTTTTAAAAAAGTGTTTCTGTTTTCTACTCTCTAGCTGACAAGAGTACTTTCCATTTCATACAAAAGATAACAAATGTTCCTTGCATGTGTTAGACATGGACTTATATGACTAATAGTTATAAACAAAATTCCTTTGCACATCAAAGAAAAAAAAACTTTGTTTCTTCAAGAAATTCCTAATGGCTTCATTTGTAAGTAAAACTTTCTCCTTATTTGAGACCCAGTAGCACAGCAGAGTATAGCTGCAAGACAGCAGGTAGCTCTCATAATGAACTTTGCACAGTTTTGAGAAAATAATATCTAAAGGCAGTTCCTTCTTCGGGGTCAGTCGATTAGTGGTTCAACAAGAATAAACTATCCAGGGAACATCCTGAGATTAAAAAAAAAAAACAAACCCCACACAACTGGAGGGGAGAAAGGAGGAACATTCTTGCTAATTAAAATTTCCAGTTCCTATGGTCCTCTATATTCACAAACCCCAGTCAAGAAAGGCCTACAGGATCAGGCCTGTACTAAGAAAAAGTATACCATCATCACATTAATTGTATTATTACTTCATAATTCTAACTAGCCAGGTTTATATAGAGGAGATTAAATAACAAGATAACCTTATAAACAATGCTCATTTCATCAGTGTACCAAATAAGTTTGACTTATATCCGTGACTGTGCTTCTAATTAATTTATGCATCCACATGGTTTAATTTACAGACACCCACACTAGGGTAGGGACAGCTATTTTTTTTAATGTCTTGAACTTTGTTACGGGTTCATGTTTAGACTTCCCGATGTTGCTGTTTTAGTTTCCCCACACTTCATTTTTGAAGTGACTGTTAAAATACCTTGCATTAAAGTTGAAGCATGCAGAAAGAAAATATTTGATCAAACTCAATACCTATCTCCCTTGCCAACTTTCATATGCTTAATTTTAGTTGGTACAGCTTTACTCAAACTTACAACCAGATTTGCTCATTCCAAAGTTGTGAACTTACCTCTTCTTACAATATTCCCTTTGAAGCCTTTTGGATATATAAGTTCATCTCATTACAGCATCAATCCTAAACTCCTATATTTGTTTTAATGCATTTTCTAGTGACTTGGGGGGGGGGGGAAGGCTGTTAATTTTTAAAAACATATCATTTCTATTAACATGGGGGGGCTTGGATACCTTTTGTAAAGTACACTCCAGAATGCTGGTTTACAATAGCAGGTATCGCAGAAATGAGAAAAATCCATAGAGGGGGGAAAATTCAATTCTTTCCAATTCTTTAACCAGAAAGATAAAAACAACATCTCTGAATCTAGACCCACTCACAATAAGCTATCAGTGACATGATGGTAATGCCAGCACTCCATGAAAACCCTTAAAAAATAACAACCTACAGGAATATCCTGGTGTCAGGATTAGTCCAGTTTAGTCATTTTACAACTTCCACGGATGGTTTCAGTGTAGGGGTGAATCAGGCAAGCAAACAGGTTTTTACTTGTCTCTGATATAAAACTTTTATTTATATATTTGATCAATGTTTATTTGTAGGACCTTAATACAATAACAGATGTCAGCTACATTATCTGTTTTTGATTATAAACTTCTAGAGGGCAGAGACCCTGTCTATTCAGCTCACTTTTTATAGGATGCAAACACAGTACCATCCCAAAAAGGCACTTAAAGATGGTTTTTATAATAACAATGATTTCAAGGGGACTTGGTCTGCTTCCACAATCCATGAAACTCCACTGGCATATGTACTGAACATTAAAGAGTAACAACTTTATATTCTTGGGTAACTCCATTCTTCAGATGTCAGAAATGGAGAATTTTTACTAACTATGTAATTTGGGGCAAGCCTTTTAAAACTTCTGGGCCTCAGTTTCCAAATCTATAAGATGAAGACATTACATTATATAACTTCAGATGATTTCCAGGTTTAAATTTCGAAACCACATGAAAAAAATACTGAGTCCTAAAGAATCTCACACACAAACTGAGGTTCCATTATCCACCCAAACAAAAGTTTTTTCTTTCTTTTGCGGGTGGAGGTAGAGGGACTAAGTGTTCTCAATGTAAATTATATATTATGCCTAACTCCAACAAAATATTCAAACAGAACATCACCAGTTATTCTTGTAAACAAAGAAAATATGTGGATATGTATGTAATGAGATATATGTTGTATGTATATACAAAATCCATATACATGCACACACCCCCAAACACATAATTCTCTCTACTGAAGCCAAGAATTAAAATACTTCCGTGTTTTCTTGTCTTTTTCTTTCTCCCTCTACGAAGCATCTATGAAGCTATTATGACAAAGGAACTTACATAAAGTAAAAATAAGCTTCTTATGTTAATACCGACGGTTCCCAACATGAACAGCTTAGGTTAAGCTGGTCACCTGAAATCTAGATAATATCCTCTCATAGAAACAGTGGTATTGAGACAGGATGAAAAATGCACTTCTCAGGCCATTCAACCAACATTTATTTAATCTATAATGTACCTGAAATATACGATTCAAGACACAGAATTTACAAATTTACTACTACTTAAGCAGACAGTGAGAGTAATAACAGCAGAAGAATAAAGAAGGTCCCCCAAAATGTAGGGGCATCCAGTTCACACACCATCAACATTACAAGGTGTAGAGTGGGGGTGGTGGACTTACGTTCATGAAACTGCTTTTTATCTGTATTTACTAAAACACCTGCAAGAGAAAATGTCAAGCAACTACTGAGTATACTATCATTTTCTTTTTTTAAATTTAACTTTTATCTTATAATGGAGTGTAGTTGATTTACAATGTTGTGTTAGTTTCAGATGTACGGCAAAGTGATTCAGTTTTACCTATACATATGTCCATTCTTTTTCAGATTCTTTTCCCATATAGGTTATTACAGGATATTGGGTAGAGTTCCCTGTGCTAAACAGTAGGTCCCTGTTGATTATCGATTTCATATATAGTAGTGTGTATGTTAATCCCGAACTCCTGATTTATCCCCCGCCCACGTTTCCCCTTTGGTAACCATGAGTTTGTTTTCTATACTATCATTTTATTTGTTTTGAGAAACAAATAAATGTTCTACAGAATGCAGTGATTTCTTCCAAGTAAAGAAAGAAAAACATAGGTATCTTGTTCAAAATTTCCCACGTTCACCTTGCATTCCCTATTCTTGAGAGGAGAACGGTAAAACTTTTTATTTAAAGGTGAGTAACATTTAAATAGTAGAGATGTGTGAAATTTTCAGGAGAAAGATTTATTCTTAATTTTTACCTGCTTAGCCAACAGATGCTAGTACAATTTATACATTTATATAATAACAATAACGCAGTCACATCACTATTTACAATGTGCTAGGCACAGTGCCCCCCGCACACATCATCTCCTTCAATCCTTCCAACAATGCCAAGAAGATAGATCTGAAGAACGTTTAAGTCTTCCGACTCTATTACATGAATTAAAATGAAATCCAAAGATCCAAACACACAAGGAGCATCATCCTAACGACTGGTTACTCTATTAGACATCAGGAAACGCAAGTGTTTTGATTTGAATGTCTTCCTTCTATGAGGAAGAAGGAAGATGGTGACGCAGAACCACAAACTTCTGGCTTTCATCGACAACAATTCCATTCAAGCGTCCAGATAAAGGGATAATTTAGTGAGTAGTCTGCATTCCTTTTAAAAAAAAGCTAATCAAGGTTCATTCACATTCCTTAAAAAAATCCACCAATGGTCATATACAAGTTTAAGTTAAAATGCAACCTAGGGCTTCCCTGGTGGCACAGTGGTTAAGAATCCGCCTGCCAATGCCAGGGACACGGGTTTGAGCCCTGGCCTGGGAAGATCCCACATACCGCGGAGCTACTGAGCCTGCCCTCTAGAGCCCACAAGCCACAACTACTGAGCCCACGTGCCACAACTACTGAAGCCCGCACGCCTAGAGCCCGTGCTCCGCAACAAGAGAAGCCACGACAATGAGAAGCCCGCGCACCGCAACAGAGTAGCACCCGCTCACCGCAACTAGGGGGAGCCCGCGTGCAGCAACGAAGACCCAACAGAGCCAAAAATAAAAATGAATAAATAATTTTTTTTAAAAAAGCATATTAATCTTTTAACTAGTAGCAGGAAAACTAACACTATAAATGAAAACAGAATTGCAGTTCGTTTCTTTGGAGGATGAAGAATGAGAACAGGTTGTAAAGAGAAAGGATAAAAATAAGTGAGAATAAAGGAAAAGAGAAAATGGAAAAGGAAAAGACAAAGGAGATACACAACAGGGGAGAGAGAAAGGCAATGAGGTAGCAAGGGGATGGACAGGGCAAAGCGAGATAAGACACAGCTAGCGATATGGCTTTTGTCCAAGGCTTGCCAGGGCTCTGGACCATCGCCTCCGCCTGCTAGAGGGATGACTTCTCCGATGGTTTTAAAAAATGCTTCCTGTATCTAAACAGCCTCATTTTATTTTTCAGATTCCTGTGTTTATTTTTAAATAAAAGTTCAAATTTGAAGACTCTGCTCATGGATAAAAGGAATGACTTTTATTTTAGAAATGTACTTTGGAACCTACACATCATTGCTCAGTTTAGTGCTCAAAACCTCAGGGATGTCCCGACATTCCAACCTGACAGTCTTGCCTTTGTAAAGAAGTGAAGACTGCCTCTTTCCACTGTGCCTGAAAATTACACTTGAAGTCAGTCTTCACTGATGATGCAAAGCCTTAAAAATACGTTCATCGGTTGAAGGAGTCATCTATCACCAAAGAGAGTTGTTTTCATTCTGAAGAAAACAACACAGATGTGCCCAAAGTGCTGGAAGCCTCAAAGGGACGTCCAAAGTTGGTCATCGGAGAGAAATCGTCCTCCAGCCTGGAGTACGTAGGCGGAGCAACAGCACCCAATACTGACTCAAAGCCAGAATCTATGGAAAGGCCCACTGTGCATCAATTCAGCCCGGCTTAGCAGACTAAGAACCCCGTCCACCCAACCACCTTGGCCCGAAGGCTTGCTTTTTTAAACCCATCCACCTACCCGTCCTCTCTGTGCTCCAATAAACCACTGGTCCTGACTATCTCTCTCAATACCTTAAGAATCCTTTTACATAAAAATTCATGGGGCTTCCCTGGTGGCGCAGTGGTTAAGAATCCGCCTGCCAATGCAGGGGACACGGGTTCGAGCCCCGGTCCAGGAAGATCCCACATGCCGCAGAGCAACTAAGCCCGTGAGCCACAACTACTGAGCCTGCGCTCTAGAGGCCACGAGCCACAACTACTGAGCTCACGTGCCACTACTCCTGAAGCCCGCGCGCCTAGAGCCTGTGCTCCACGACAAGAGAAGCCACCGCAACGAGAAGCCCGCGCTCTGCGACGAAGAGTAGCCCCCGCTCTCGGCAACTAGAGAAAGCCCACACACAGCAACAAAGACCCAATGCAGCCAAAAATAAACCAAATAAATAAATAAATTTATTTTTAAAAATTCATTAAATACTGTACCACTCTCAATAGACTGATACTACAAACTGTAACTCTATGAAGTGGTTCAACACTGTGTCATCACCACACAGCAAGTTGTTTCATTTACAGTATCTATTTCACTTCTACTCGTGAGCTAATATAATTCAATTTTTTTTAACTGCACACAGGCTGCTACACACATGTGCATGGCAAATGGAATCTGAACTTAGCTTAACAGCCTCATTTATTCCTGATGGTTTAAATTATTTCATCACAATTAATGACACCCCCTCAGCTTCCTGTGCAGCATGGCCAGATGTTCAGAGACCACAAAGCCACTCTCCTCTTTGACGGCTGGTGACAGGTCGTCCTCTGAAGGATGTTCCCTAGGCACTCGGGCTGGATGGCACCTCCACTGCTTAGCACCTCTCTGCCTCCCAGGCTCTAACCATGTAGAAGAAAAGGCAGGAAGGCACAAGAGACCAGCAAATGCGTTAGCGACAGCAAGTCCCAAGACGCGACCCAAACCTGAAGAGACCTGGTGCCGCCACAGGAGCCCCTAACCTTGCTGTCTCGTGAAAGCACTCTTCGCCTCCACCTTCCCAGCCACTGGCATCCACTGAGGGCCTGGCCTGCTGTCAGTCCTCGGGCACCGTCGAAGGACAACAAAAACATCAGTTTTTCCACAGGGATCCTTGTTGGTCACGGTAATTTTGTGTTGGGGGTTGTTGTTTAAACTTACTCCCCCCATCAGGATCACCGCCTTGTCTTCTAAGAGTGAACGGTTTCTTCAAGTACAATTCTTTTCTCTCCTGTTCAATAGACACTTCCCACAGAAACATGCAACATTTTGGCAACTTGTGGTAAGCAGTTGTGCCCCTTATTCTCTGTTAAGCTTTACTAGGGTATAATCTAACTGACAGACAAAAAGTAACAGACATTCCATGTATACATCTTCATGAGTTTGGCTGACCTCTTTTTCCTAGGCTTAAGTAGGATTTCTTCTTTTCAGGGGCTGTTGGCTTTTTGTTTTCGTTCTTGTTAGGTTTTGTTTGCTGTTGCTTTGTTATTTTTTTTTAAAAGAACAGAATGAGGGCTTCCCTGGTGGTGCAGTGGTTGAGAATCTGCCTGCCAATGCAGGGGACATGGGTTCGAGCCCTGGTCTGGGAAGGTCCCACATGCCGCGGAGCAACTAAGCCTGTGCGCCACAGCTACTGAGCCTGCGTGTCTGGAGCCTGTGCTCCGCAACAAGAGAAGGCTGCGACAGTGAGAGGCCCACGCACCGCGATGAAGAGTGGCCCCTGCTCTCCGCAACTAGAGAAAGCCCTCGCACAGAAACGAAGACCCAACACAACCAAAAATAAATAAATAATTAAAAAAAAAAAAAAAAAAAAAAAGAACAGAATGAAAAAGAGACCACATTTTTCCTATTTTGAGTCTCACATGGGCAAGCCATTTACTTTCTTAACAGTAAAAAAAAAAAAAAAAAAACACACAAATTTTCCTCAGAAATTCATAAATAGTAATTATCTTACATTCATCATTTGAGATTCACACACAAAAAAATAAATTTGTATAATGACAGGTAGCTAAGAGGGTAGCTGAAATAGTAAACAGGCTAGCACTTTTACAATAAGAATCCAATACTACACTCTAATTTGGAAAACATTTCCATCAACTAGGGAACATGTGGCAGACATTTTATGGATTATTTTTTAAATGTTAAAAAAAATTAAAATGCTGATCTTATTCAGGGAGTAAGGGGCCTCTTCGTTTGCCAAAAAGTGTAATAGGAAAACTGAAAGGCCACCTGTGTCAGCCCACCCTATAGTATGAACACAAGCTATAAGAGCACTTTGGAAAATATTTGTAAACTAAGATGAGAAAAAAAAAAAACCAGTATCAATACAGATTCCAAGCAGATGCAAAAGGCTTCTGTGCATGTCAATGATTATGTGTGTGGCCTACACAGGCTAATTTCAGATACCTTCAAAACTCACTATACGTTCTCTTTTATAAGCTATTTGGGATTAAAACTAGGACCTTATCCGTAACAACTTTAACAATGGACACAAATACAAGGTAAGCTAACCAAGCCGAACAAGTTGAATTTTCTCCCTCCTGGATGGCTTTTTAGATCTTAAATGACTACTGAATTTTACCAGACATGCTACACTTACTATTTTGACAGTTGTTTATTAAAACTACTTTCCTAGGAAGTCCATAGAAACCACCAGCCTAGTTTTTATCAGAATTGAGACGATCAGAGAGAAGCTGTGGTGATGGTATACTTGCAGCAAGCAGACAATAGGAAACTCTTAGCATTCCCAGAGTTGCATCAAATTTTCCATGGACCGAAACTAAAATGAAATCGTTCAATTACTGAGAGGTAGATAAGTAAAATAAACAACTAATTTCATACAGTGGAGTTGGGAGAAAGTCATATGGACCTCATTGTGTTGTCTCCAAACACATTTTATCGGAGGGGAAAAAGGAGCTGAATAAACTTTAAACTCTCATGTAGGGATGTATTGCTTGTGTGTCCCTGGCAGATGTGGAAAGGAGATGAAATGGGCAAGGGAGAATCAAATATCCCATCGCTGCAGGTTTGCTGAGGGAAAGAGCACTGCAAAGATCTCACATCTGGCAATCATTTGTCAATAGCTGGAAAGAGAACGGCAGGAAACTTTCTGGCTCTTGGAGAAGATGAAAAGACAAAAACCATGTGTCACACACACACCCACACTCTCTCTCTCTTTGCAATGGTACAATGACTACTACACTTATTCTCCACCCCTCCTTTCCCCTCTAAATTTAATGATCTTCAGATATACTCGACTCCATGGTCAAAAACATGCAGTCACTTGACTTGTTAAAGCTGCAGTGTATGTACGTTTTTCAAATAAACCCCGGGGCTGATGTTAGAAAATCAAAATCAGTCAAGCATAGACCGCCTGGTACTTTGGGCAGGAATCCTTGTGGTTTAGTCAATAAACAGAATCTGAATGAAAGACACCACAGTAACTAGACAGTAACGTTTTGAACAGTTCTTAACCTTAAGGGGGGCTCAGGCCGGCGGGTGCGCTAGTGACTATGGACATGGCTACCAGTCCCCTTGGACGGCTCCCTCTCCCTGTGACAGGACTGTGCTTGGCACAAGGTCATCTGCTCTTCCTAACACACACACTCAATAAAAGAGTAAACTTGTATTTGAGAGATGCTGGGAATAAATTTGGGGAGGGAACAGCTTGTTGCTGTTGTTGTTTAAAATATTACATCTATTTAACAGGGTGGGAAGGGGGAAACCTCAGCTTCCGGGTGTCCGTATAGATGATAACAATATAGAAAATTGGTTAGCTTCATTATGAATTCACAAAAATGACCAGCTTTGCCCCATTAGGTTTACCATGTAATAAAAAGTTTTCAAGACAACCCACACAAAATTAATTAACTTCTCCCAAATCACAGGAATGTAAACCTGTTCGTGGTGATCGATAGACTTCAATGGGCAGCTCTGCTTCGCCCTTATGCTGCATTTAACTAGCAGCCGCCGCTGTCCCTGTGATTCTGTAAGTGAATGCTGCAGGTTGTTTAATAACCTGGCAAATTCACAGTAGCTTGTCAAATTATTACAGGAACAGTGTCATCACTAAACAAGCCTGATCACGGTTAATTACAATGTAGACTAGACAGCAGCCACAATTGTTCATTAATTACAGGAAGCAGCTCATTTAAATTGTATGGAAATTTACATTTGCACCCCAGTATGTCTGGGGAAAAAAAAGTGATCCTTCACCAGTTCATAGAAGAAAGGAGTCTGTGGTTTATGAAATATCACAGTAAATTGTGTCTAATCGGGTACTGAAATATTGGTTCATTATTTACTCTAATTTTCTAAGCAC
Source organism: Phocoena sinus (assembly GCF_008692025.1). Classification (NCBI taxonomy): domain Eukaryota; kingdom Metazoa; phylum Chordata; class Mammalia; order Artiodactyla; family Phocoenidae; genus Phocoena; species Phocoena sinus. The sequence continues at coordinate 66,427,276 of NC_045768.1, forward strand.
TTTAGTGGTGAAAAATACCAAGTCAAACCCCACATCTTGAATTCCCAACCAGGAAAGGAACTGTGCTAGGCTAACTGTAACAACACATGATGAGGCACAGTGAGACTAAAACAGTCACTTTTATGATTAAAAATAAAATATTTGGGACTTCCCTGGTGGTGCAGTGGTTGAGAATCCGCCTGCCAATGCAGGGGACACAGGTTTGAGCCCCGGTGTGGGAAGATCCCACATACCACGGAGCAACTAAGCCCGTGAGCCACAAGTACTGAAGCCTGCACTCTAGAGCCTGAGAGCCACAACTACTGAAACCCATGTGCCACAGCTCCTGAAGCCCATGCTCTGCAACAAGAGAAGCCACCGTCACGAGAAGCCCATGCACCGCAACAAAGAGTAGCCCTGGCTCACCGCAGCTAGAGAAAGCCTGCGCGCAGCAACAAAGACCCAATGCAGCCAAAAATAAATAAATTTATAAAAATAAATAAAACAAAATAAAATATTTAACAGCAATTAAGGGAGGTCTAAACTAGAATAACAATCTACCATAAAATAATTATATACGAGGACAATTTTGGGAGCCTATGCATCAGTTAACCTCCAGAGCTAAAAAAAGTACAGAGTTTCATATGTACTTCAAAAGCCACTGAAGAAAATTAAGACAGTAAATCAAAGTCTGGATTTCCAGCTACTTTTCTAAAGCAGGTATATTAACACAAAAAAGACAGCAGATGCCCTTGCAAAAGTCAAGTCATGCTCAGACTTCAACAATGACAGTCATTCAAAACCAAGGATATATTCATGAAAGAGTGTCAGGGATCTTGGGATTATTAAATGATAAAGTTGCTAAGTCACCTGAAATTTTAAGGATTAAAAGGAAAGGGTTAAAAGAAAGAAGGTAAGAAGAGGAAGGGGCTCCATCAGTCCTGAGAATTCATGTCAGGTAAAAATATAAAAGTAAACCAGATATGGGTACTGTGTGTCTAAATGAAAATCCTTCACAGAAAAGGATATAAACAAGCCAGAGCTCCTAAATCGAGGTGTACAAGAGATTATTCTCAGAATCAAGAGGCCAAACATAAAATCCTCTCATGGTTATAATGCCTGGCCCTGGGGGAAAGTCTGAGATCCAAGAAGGAAAAGTAAACGACGCTGGCAAGTCCTATGATGAGTTCCCCGGAGTGCAGAGTTGGACTAAAAAATAAGAAATGGCTCACTTGATAGGAAAAAAGAAAAAAAAAAAAAGACCAGAACACACATGCCATGGCAAAAATGAAAGGACTCTAAGCTACTCTCGGAACTGTTAGCTGGTGAAGAATATATTAAGTGTCAACTTTATTATGATGGACATAATATGAATATGTACCAGATATTATTCAAGTGTATGGAAGCCATAATTAGAAAAGAGAAAGAAATGGTTCAAGTGGGTCCCAGTTAATTCACCAATGCTTTGTAGTTGACTATCTTTTCACATATTCATCTTTTCCACTCAGTCCACCAAAATGCTATTGCAATGAGGAATCCAATAAAATGAGCACTTTCTTTTCTTTGCCCAGTAACTTGGTCTTCTTTGCAAGGCCCTCGCTGAATTGTCAACTCCACAATCTGTTTAGCTACCTACGACCACGGTTTCACTTCAACATGTAAATATACATTATCTCCCTTGGTATGTCGAAGTAAAGTGCTCCATTAGCCTCTTTCAGTTTTATTTCACGCACCCACATCTGCAAAACCCATCGCTCTTTGCTCCATAACTCAAGGTTCAAAAACAGATTATCCAACAGGCACCCATGACAGACCATTCCAGGTGACGTGTTTGAAGAACATCACTCGTCCTACCCGAAGGGGTCAAGGATCAGACTACTCTTCACAAAAAGTCTTCCATCACTCTGCATATATGTGTCACACACAAGCTGTGCGCTTTCTAAAACTGGGAAACGCATGATCATGTCTCATACGTGCCACACCTGCTTTTCTGTTGTATCATAGCCATATGTCGCCCAGACAGTACCAGCTTGTGGCACCGCTGAGCTCAGGTGGCCTTCCCTAGGCCAAGAGCAGGTGTGCAAGAGATGGTGTCCCCTTCAGAGTATTATAAAAACTGAAACCTCCTCCGACCACCATTTCTGCCATCACGCCCACTGTGAAGTCAATTTTTAAAACTATTCTCTTTTCTCATTTGGGGTGTCTAAATCAGTTAAAAAAAAAAAAAAAAAAGTTTTAACACTGAGCTCACTATGCTCATCCCCTAAGTCTTAAAATTTAGAAAATGACGCCAAGTAGAGGCCCTAAAGAATAGTATGGGTTTGCCCACGCAAGGGGGTGCCATCCACATTGAAACTTCAGCCTCCAACTTTGCATCTTTGGCACACACATTCCATAACTATTAACAGGTACCTGGAAGTGGAGATAGGCCTTTGGCCAGGATGTCATATTTATATTTTTAATCTGCAATACACCACACTGTTTCTAATTTCTCAAGACCACACAACGAATTCCAAGTCAATACTTTCATGAAAAATGTGCTTTGTAAATAAACTTAATATTACACCAGAGGACGTATCTCCCAATCTATGAAGGAAGCTACTTATCATTAAGTCCTATTTTTCTAATACAGCGCCCAGCTGAACGGCTTCCATTCTCCTGAGCTGGGTGACCACAATGCAGGAAACATGACTGGCTCCCCAGGTGTCCCCAGAGCCTAGCATCATTCTTAGCACTCGATAATGATGATTTGAAAAATTGAGAGCTAAGATTTCCTGAGTGCCTGTTACGTGCCAGGTCCTGTGCTAACTGTTAGGCATGTGTTATAACATTTAATCCTCATTCACCTAGTGTGGGAAATCTCCATTTCATAGATGAGAAAGCTAAAGCCCAGTTAGGTTGAGGGACTTGCCAAAGATCTCATAGCAACTGTGTCAACCTAGGTAGCCAGCCTTCAGAAACCACGTTCTTATTCACTGCAGTACATACTAAGTCTTGATTTCTTGTGTGAGTAAATGAATGATCTCTACTTACATACAATTTATCCTGAAAAGGACTTTTTGCTGTACAGATGCTACACTGGGCCCTTCAGAGACCACTGTTACTGTCACACCACCCCCAACTGATAAAACAGTAAGACTCCAACCTGGACTTCCAGCCTCTGGTCTGGCTCCTCCAGGTTTAGGCAGAAGTCTGCACCCAGCACTCTGCCAGCACATGCCACTGGAACCTGGGGGAATACGGCCAAGTTAGATGCTGGCTGTGGAGGCTGCTGCAAACTGCACACAAACACACTTGACCCAGGCAGAAGCAGGGACATCCCAACTGCAGTTCTGAAACAGAACGGCTTCCATCACGGCTTCACAGGTTTTTGACACTCAGTAGGTCAAATATATTGTAAATATCACACACCCAAGGTTATTAACTACCAAAAGGTAAATTCTAAAAAGAAAAAATCCACATAAATTTTATTGCCCCTTGTATCCACAGCCAAAGCAGGCACTTAATATCTGTGGACTGTAGAGGGAGGAGAGAAGAAGGAAAGTCAAAAGGAAGGAAGGGAGGAAATGAGGGAAGGGAAAAAGAAACAGAATCTCTGCTTGAAATTGGTGACTTTTTTTTCTCTTTTCATTTTCTTAAGTGGGAGTTAAGAAAACTGCATTCTATAATGCCTAAAGTTCCTTTGCACGCTTAAAATACCAGTTCAAAAATTTTTTTTTCTATTCCTGGCATGGGCTAGTATTTATCAACATGTATTATTTACTTACTGTATTTGAGCTACATTTAAGAGGCTCATTTTACGTCTGCTCTAACACTAAAAATAACAAGAAAGCTATGACTTAGTAAATGTTTCTCTGTATCTAGAATCCTACAACGAAAGCCGCTAAGATTCCCTTTCAAAACTAAGCTACCTATTACAACTAGTTACTCTCATCCTGAAATATTACCTACTTACTAGTCACATGCTTACTTCATTTTAAAATTTTTAAGATAAAGAGAATTTAGATTCCATTGAAACCTGTTTTCTGCTTTTTAAATTCTTCTCTAAATCTCTACTCAGTATTTCCAAACACATACTACCTTCATTAATCATACAACTATCTATGTGTATCAGAATCTCAATCCATCAATCAGCTTCATCTCACCTGTATCTCCTTTCCCTCTCAAAGCCCTCCTTTGGTATTTTGTTTTATTTATTTTTTTAACTCCAACTGGGATCATCTGTGCCAATCAATTTCCTTTGTTCAGAGATCAGTTTTCAGCCAAGCATGCTGTCTTAGAAGGTATTTCCTTCTTTCTTTTGACCCACAAATCTGTTCACCTCTCCAGATTTAAACAATTTTCAATAAACTCCACTTTGCAAGTTTCCTAGTGAATATAACATATACATTTTTAAAAAGTCAACTCTTCAAACATTTTTAGGTCCAACTTTCCTATTCTTTTCAAGTGTCTTATTCTTTCTTCCTGCCTATTTCCATAAAGTGACACCAACAGAATATCAGCTGTCTTTGAAATTAACCACTCTTTACCCACAAATTTCTTCACCTGGAGCCTGAGAAGGAAAGGAAAAGGAGGTTGCATTTACTGAGCACTTGCATTGTGCCAGTCACCATGTGGGTAACTTACATCGAGATTAACCCTTTTTTTCCTTTCAACCATCTTATGGGATCTGAGCATCTCCATTTCCCAAGAAAGGGGGAGCTTTAGAGTAGGTAAATAACTAGCTCAGGGGCACATGCTAGAAAATTACAAAGTCCAAACTTAAGAAATGAGAAAGAGCGAGAACATATTTCGAAGAAGTTAATGAAAAACATGGAATAGTTGCTTTTAGTAGCATCCATTCTAGAGGCATTTGTTGATGTTTCATAGGAAAGACATTACGAAGAAGACAAGGAAATGAAGAAAGTGTCACAAGAAATCAAGACCTACTACTCGCTCTTTGGTCTGGGACAACATCAGCAAGGTTTAAGGGGATTTCTCCTCTAACTTGAGAAATGAGAAAGAAACGGGTCATGGAGAGGAATAGAGACACTGCGTCTGTGTTGTGTCACCCACAGAACAATGCTGATCCCACCCCACACTGACACATGGTGAGGGCACCAATGAGTTGTGCAACAGTAATTCTCCCTAGGGTGCACGAGAAGAATTGGGGAAAAATTACTTAGAATATTCCATATCAAAACAACCCCCCCAAAGTTTCCTATAAAACCTTAATAAACGTGACTACTTAACTGATTACAGCAGATAAGCCAGAATGCATATGTTGCAAATTAAGTGTAAATAATACTTTATTTCATGTACACAAAACAATTGCCACTTACCTTAATATTAGTTGACCATGTCACAAAGTTTCTAGTTCCTTTTACCCTCACAGAAGGCATTTCATAAACACTCTCAAGAGGAATGGAGAAAGTTAAACAACTACAATTACACTCAATTACAACCTCAAACACTTAGAAATACACAGTTGCTGAGAGAAAACAAAAAGGTCTGTGAGTAAGTTGGAAGGAAACTGTGCCAGGCTACTGGAATGTTTCAGCTATCCAAATCACAAAAAGGAACTAGGAGGAAAGCGAAGAGTGCTCTCCATCTTAGAATCCTAGGATTTCTGAGCAGAAAAGAAAATCCTTCTGATCTGTGAAAACGGACTACCTTAAAGATGAGAAAATTGAGATTTGAACCAAAATCCACATGGTTTCACTCATGAGTTCACCATCTAACAATACTCCCCCTATGTCACCCACCACAATTGGAGTCATCAATTATCAGCCAGAGAAAAAGTATAAGGGAAAGGCAAGCTATATCTGTTTCCAGTTCATCAAAATGTCCCAAGGAAAATACACAGGATGTAAAAGCTTGATAACCTAATTAGGTATAATTCAGCACACCTAGACAATTAGGCCTTTTGATTCAAAAGCCTTAGCAGTCAGCCAACTATCTATAAGCAATCAAAAAATGCCTGACAGAAACAGCAGACCTAAAAAAATTTTTTGGCCGTGCCCCACGGCATGCGGGATCTTAGTTCCCCAACCAGGGATCGAACCCGCGCCCCCTGAAGTGGAAGTGCAGAGTCCTAAACACTGGACAGCCAGGGAATTCCCTTTAACTCATTATTACTCCATTTTAAATTAAGATACTAAAATAGGATGTGTACCTTCTGTTTTCAATGGAATTGAAAATTCAAATTGATTTGGAGAATTCCAATTTTATCCTCTTGTCTTCATGCTAGTGTTTAGTGTGCATTTCAACATCATACTTTAAAACAAAGTTCTACCGTGATTTTCATAAAATGTTCACTGTGATTTTGATCTCTGAAACGTAGTAGGACTAAGGGGACATTTTATTTTTTTATTCTTTGTTGCATCTTTGTATACTTTACTCTTAAAGTAATAAAAACATTTAATTTAAAAACAAAGAAAAAAACTAAACTGATCAGCTAGTATTTCTAAACAGTAGGCTGCAGGTTTCATTATGGGATGGTAATCGTCTAGAACTCATCTAAATTTCATTCGGCTGGTGCTATAACAGGAAGTAAGAGGCCTTGAAAGGGACCCTCTAGAATCCCCCAGGGAAGCTAGAGCTGAGTGCATATCTACTCTCCTGTAGAGACCTCAAAGGAATCACGGTGTGCGAGAGAGCTATTTACAACTTACTTTGTGTATAATCAGCAGAAACAAAAGATATGACAACAAGCATAAAGGCCTCTCTCTCTCTCTCTCTCTCTCTCTCTCCTCTCAGGAGAATTCAACAAGGGAGGGCCAGTGGGCATTCACTTCAGTGTCAAAAGGGCTTCCAGAAAACATATTTTCCGTGGGGCAGGGAGGAAATATGGCAGGCTTCCTACACACACACACACACACACACACACGCGCGCACGCGCGCACACACACACGTTCTTTGTTTACTGAGATCATACATAAAGACTGTTAGGGACCAGATTTCTGAAAAGAAGACATAAAAATCTTCACATTGTAAACGGGAGCTACCGTTCAAAATACTTGAATAAGGTGGGTAAGCAACAAATGAAGAAAGAAAGAGAGGCAGAAGTGATAACTTGGGAGGAGAAACGTGTTACCACAAAAAGGTGTTATAGAATCTGGGGTGCTTCTTGAAAAGCCAGGGCCCATTTGAACTTTAATTTTATTTTTAAACATTAAACATTCAGGCAGGCATTTGCCTGATAAGCACTATAAAAAGTCAGAGCCTAAATAAATTAACTAACTTCCATGCCATCTCAACTCTTTGGTGAAGGTGGCCGTAAGCCCAGAGCAGTTCTGAAGTGTATGTGTTTTGGTAGCTTCCATCTAGCAGTGAAGGTATGAGGGAAAGGATCTGAACCCAAGGAGAACTTAGAAAAGAATGGAGACAGAGAATTGGCTTTAAAATACAGAGAGAGGGAGAGAGATAACCCCAAAAGAGTCCCATGAGAGGACTCAGGGACATGGCTGGGTACAAGCTCTGTTACATTCTAAGCCAGAGAAAAGCAATAACAGCCTCACGTCAGTGGTTAGATGATACCAAGCAACAAGAGGAAATACTCAGATAATGCAAAGAATTCAGGAAGACCATTCAGTGAAATGGATTTGAAAATAAGCTAGCCAGGAGCACTTGTGACAAAGAGCAGATAAAGAAATAAATTAATTACCCAACACTGTAAAGACAGGGATGTATGTGAAATGCAGTGCAGCAAATAAGTGAGAGGAATAAATAGAAAAATAAGGTGAGCTAAAGTTCCTGGATGTGCAGATAACTTCTATCTTCATTTTTCAGGTGACGATTTAACTAAAGACAACATTCCAGGCCTAAGCCTTCCCAACCATGGAGCCCCAGGCCTTAGCCGCAGAAGGGCCACATATACAGAACCTAAAGCTTAAGAATGACAAACACCACTTCACGATCAGAAAGGAACTGCTGAGTCAAAACAGTGTTTATGCAGCTGCCAATACAGAATGGCCAGAAATATGCGGGTTCTTACAGAGGCCTTAGATGAGGCAGGGTGCTGGAAGGTGAGAGGATGAGCAAGACGTTGCAGAAGAACTGAATAGCACGGTGGACGGTCCCCTCTGAGCCATCCCAGAACAACGAACTACAGGATCAGGATGGGAGAAGAGAGAACGGAAAAGGGTTAAGGATGGGATTCTGCCACTCAACAGGCTGACAGACACAGAAGACTACTGGTTGGGGGTGGGTTGCAAAGCATCTTCACAGGAGCCAGGAACTAAGTGAGGTTCAGTCTCTTTCTGCTTCGAGGGCTGGTCCTCTTGGGGGAGCTAGGGCCCGGGCCCTGTGATGGGAGCAACCACTGCAGGTACAATTACAGGAGATTTTCAAAGCCACAAACAACAACAAAAATACCTTGTTTTAATACTGTGAAAGGCAGGATAAAAGATAAACATCTCTCTTCCCTGGTGACACCCTGAGGAGCCTGATGGACCATGAATAATGCTAAAATTACACAGAATCTTTTCTACAGAGCCTCAAAGGGCTTTACACAAAATATTTATTAATTCCCCTATCAGACAAGTAAGGGGTGGGGAGGAAATTTCCACCACACTCTTTTTATTTTTAAATAAGAAAACTGAGGCCTATCACTATGGTCTCCCCTCCACATTTGATAAGTTGGACAGAACTGAAATGAAGACGTAGTCCTCTGAACTACCATGCTAGTGCTTTACTAGAAAAGTCTCCTACCATTTGATAGAGTTCACCTATTTCTCCACTTCTTGTTTTATGTGGGTTTTAGCACTGAAGAACATTAGGATGAAGTTATTTGCACCTATGCCATGGATGGACTTTATACTCAAGAAAGAAAAGTACAAAGTGAGATTATTTCCAACTGGTTTACAATCGTTCTTGTCATTCAGCATGTTGGAAATTGAACACCCCAGGTTGTTGTTCATGGGCGTAAACATCGCCAAGTCTGATAACTGACATTAAGTGAAATTTCAAATATATGTATGTATATATATGCCCAGATAAACTTTCTTTCTGCCCTCAAGTCTCACCTCCAACTATCCTAAAGGCAGGTAATATGCAACGATCACTGGCTTTGGAGTAAAACGTCTGTTTTTAACCCCAGCTACAGTACCTTGTGAAGTTGGTCAGCTGATTACCAATTCAGAGCTTTATTTGCTGTATCTGTAAAATGGGAGTAATTATATTTACTGTGTAAGGTTGGCAAGGTTGAAGGAGATGACACAGGTAAAACACCTAACTAAGCAGGCTGTAGGTACACAGCATAGGTAATGATACTTCCCCAGATATCTCCCTCTGCTCCCCAGCACACCATTCCCATCAGGGCTGAGAAGTTTGAGACAGTGAGGGAAGGAATTTGGTGTGTGTGTGGGGGCGGGTAGAAGCAAACTCAAGTGTCAAAGGAATAATATAAGCAATTAGGGAAACTGAAAATTATATCTATTCAATTGGTCTCAATTAGGGGCCAGCTCCATCAACTTGTAGACGGCTTCCTAGAACACTGTGTTGACGAAGACTATGAAGATGTGTCTGGGCTCTGAGAGAATGACCACAAAAGTCTTCTCTGGGGGAAGTAGTAAGAAGAGATACATTTCACTCCCTGCCACTCCTGCCCCTGCCAAGGCTTTCCCAATGAAAACATAGGCAATTTTCTGAGTTCTCTTTCATGCTGGTGGCTTGACCTATGAACTAAAAGTAAGGAACTTCCAACACACACGACTATACATAAAATAGATAAACAACAACGACCCTCTGTATAGCAAATGGAACTATGTTCAATATCTTGTGATAATCTATAATGGAAAGAATGCGAAAATCAAGGGGTGTGTGTGTGTGTATAACTGAATCACTCTGCTGTACACCTGAAACACTATAAATTAACTACAGTCAAAAATAAATAAATATAAGAGGAAAAAGTAAGGAGTTTCCAGGGAGCTCGTGAATAAAGTCTGAGGAAGCCCTACCCTTTTGGAAAAAAATAAACCAACACTAGACAGCAAACTGATAGACAACCAACAGTCTAGGTCAGTGGTTCAAGGTGTATTCTCAGCCCAGGAACATTATTAGCATCACCTGGGAACTCCCTTGAACTGCATCTGCAGCCCCACCTGAGACCTACCTGTGACAGACCCCCTGTGGGGTACAGCCCAGCCAGGTGTTTTTACAAGCCCTCCAGGTGATGCTGATAAGCATGAAAGTTTGAGAACCACTGGCCTAAATAAACTTGAAAATCAAAAAAGAACTGGCAAGGCAAAAGTTTTCTAGATGATAATTTAGTTTTAGAAGAGACATGTCTGAGGGGTGGGGGAACAAGGGAAGAAGGAAGAACAAAGAAGCAAACATCAGGGCCTAAGATCCAGGATCTCCCAGAATCTCACTCTGTGAAGGAGAGTCGGTATGTCAAGAAAAAGCCCAAGTGAGCAAGCCGCATTAGGAGCAGTGGTATGGGCAACTCCACAGATGCTGCAAAAATGAGAAGGAAATAATGTGGGGATAGACAATAGCCTTAGCACTCAAACTAAAAAGCACTTTAAAAGGACCCATGTCACCTTGAACTCAGCCACTGGGTTTGCTCCACTCAGCTTGTCTCCCTGATTCTTCACAGAGATCAAGAATGAGGATGAGGGCTTCCCTGGTGGCGCAGTGGTTGAGAGTCCACCTGCCGATGCAGGGGACACGGGTTCGTGCCCCGGTCTGGGAAGATCCCACATGCCGCGGAGCGGCTGGGCCAGTGAGCCATGGCCGCTGAGCCTGCACTCTGCAACGGGAGGGGCCACAGCGGTGAGAGGCCCGTGTACCGCCAAAAAAAAAAAGAATGAGGATGGGGACGTCCCTGGTGGCGCAGTGGTTGAGAATCTGCCTGCTAATGCAGGGGACATAGGTACGAGCCCTGGTCTGGAAATATCTCACATGCCGCGGGGCAACTAGGCCCGTGAGCCACAACTACTGAGCCTGCGCATCTGGAGGCTGTGCTCCGCAACAAGAGAGGCCGCGATAGTGAGAGGCCGGCGCACCGCGATGAAGACTGGCCCCCGCTTGCCGCAACTAGAGAAAGCCCTTGCACAGAAACGAAGACACAACACAGCAAAAATAAATAAAATAAATTAATAAACTCCTACCCCCAACATAAAAAAAACAAAAACAAAGACGGAATGAGGATGAATTTGGGACTTCCCTGGTGGTCCAGCAGTCAAGGCTCCATGCTTCCAATAAAGGGGGCCTGGGTTCGATCCCTGATCAGGGAACTAGATCCCACGTGCTGCAACTTAAAAAAAAAAGGTCCCGCAAGTTGCAAACGAAGATCCCGAGTGCTGCAACTAAAAAGACCTGTGCAGCCAAATTAATTAATTAATTTAAAAAAAAAAAAGAATGAGGACGAATTTATCTCTAATGAGGGGAAAGAGACAAATTTCAAGCCATGATCACCAAGAATTTTTTTTTGAGGGGGTGGCATTTTTTAGAAAGGAGTTCACTTTGGAAGAAAACAAGTGCATTTCACTTGATCTTACTTCATCAAAGGCACAAAATGGGGGTTTCCCTGGTGGCGCAGTGGTTGAGAGTCCGCCTGCCGATACAGGGGACACGGGTTCATGCCCCCGTCCGGGAAGATCCCACATGCCGTGGAGCGGCTGGGCCCGTGAGCCATGGCCGCTGAGCCTGTGCATCCAGAGCCTGTGCTCCGCAACGGGAGAGGCCACATAAAAAGGCACAAAACGGGACAAATCAATGGGGCTGTTTTTCCCACCCTAAATTTCACAACACTGAAAAGGAATGAAAAAGGTATATGTGAGAAAGCAGAAAAGGGAGTTTGAGGAATGAAACATGGTAGAAGAATGTGTCACACTCCAGACAGTGAGAGAACAAATATTACCCTCCTAAAATTCAACATCCCATGTTACCTCTTGAACCACCTACATTAAACCTATTATGGAAAAAGAAAAAGTTTAAGTTGCCATACAAGGAGCAGTTAAACTAGATTTAACGCACAGCGGTTGTCTAGAGAAGCAGATTCCTCTGGACTAGCCCCTTGCCCCATTTGACGTGGGTTAGACTTATGAAGAACGAGACTGAAGGCAGGCCACAAATGGTACCAACAGACCAGTGGAATTCCGGGGTGCCGTAACCAGGAGAGCTGGCAGGGAGGCATCACCACACTGCCAAAGCGCACAGTGCAGTACGCCCAAGATCAATGAAGCAACGTGCTTCTCTCTGCATGCAAAAGCTTGAACATAGGTAATGATAAGAGAAGAAAGGAAATGAGAGGGCAGATTCACCCCTACTGTTCCCTACCAAAAAAACTTGCCCAACTCAAACATAAGTCATACTGTGCATTGCACAATCGCCCCTCCAAACTTGCTGAGGACCCCAGACTAAAAAGAGAAAATGCACAAAAGCACACGAGTTTGATTTCTTTGGGAGACCCACCCTCCCCGCTTCCCAATCCTAGATCAACTGGGGTGAGATCTAAGGAAGGTGAAAAGCTGTACACAGTATTCTGTACCAGACAGGTAACAAGGGAACCTAAACCTCTCCCACCAATGGCATCTCTCTGTTACTGAGGGTCTCAGGAAGTAGTGAGAAGATAAAGTAAAAGGGACTTCCTTACACTGTCCTTGGGGATCTTACAAGGTATTTCTTCAAACTGAACATACTTTACTCCTGAAATCTAGTGGCTTTAGAATCTAAAAGAGGCTTAGTAGACAACAGAACACTTTATACATGATAAAACACATGGTTTTCCATTTTGTGTGTTTTTGATATTAGTAGTCTCAAATAAAGATAGAGCTGTTTATGTCAATGACTTATCATGATAAGAAATGCTATAAAATATCATTTTCTCTCTACATGCTCTCCTTTCAGATGTGATGCTCTCCCCTGGTTTCATCTGCCACCTGTATGAGAACAATGCTCCCCAATCCCTATTCCTTACCTCTCATGTGAGCTCTAGTCCTGCACTTTCAAGCTCCCACTAGAAATTTCCAAGTATCCAGTTAACACCTCGAGCTAAACAAGCAAAGCATATGGGTTCACTGCTATCCTTTCTTTACTACAGCTCTACCCTGACTTGGGTTTTTTTGTTTGTTTGGTTTTTTTTTTTTTTTTTTTTTTTGCATTATTATCACCAGAATCCCATTAACAAAGACTCAGAACCATAGATCATGATTAAAAAGCCTTCTGCTTATTTCCCAAACCCAATAAACTCTGAAAGCCTGTCTATTTTTCCCTTCCCGTCCCCTCAGCTGTCCTCCCACACACCTTCCAGATCATTTCTCTCCTAGATCATTTCTAACAAGACCATGCTCAGACCCTTGCCATAACCCTTACGTGATTGATAATCCCAACTTTATCGCTCCACACTCGTCAACCAGGGCCACATACCACCCCTCCAACTGTCAAACATATTCTCCTAGACGATGTTTAGAGTTCCCCACAAATTACCAATTAACGAAGTTCCATCCAGGCCCTCTACAACCTAGCTCTGCCCTGCCCGTTCCAGCTTCATCTCTCCTCCTCCTTCATTGACAAATACGTAACAGAGTCTAATTAGACTACCTAATGTCTCTTGCTTACTGCTTTGGGCTTTCCCAATTTGACACAGTTCTCATACTGCTCTTTTTTTGGAATACCCTCCCCTGCACTAAACTTTTGAACACCTCTGCATTTCTAGATGCCACTCCTTCCACAAAGTTTCCTGATACCCCCAGGCAGAAGAGATCTCCTTCCCAGCATTCTACCACTGTTAGGCCCGTCAGCACTATACAACGGTAGACTTTAAATACACTACATGTTTTCCTCTTTAAGGGCAAGAACTAACTTGCTTCTCCGTTTGTTTTTCCCCACAGCACCTACCAAACAGCTTTACATACAGCAGATACTCAACAAATGCGTGCAAAATAAATAATAAATAAATCTCTTAAAAGTCACAGTGGCACCAGTGACCCAATGTTACAAATAGAGTGATTTTTAACTATATCGTTATTCCACCTGATCCTCAAGAAATACCCTTAGGGCAGTTAGGGGCCAATAATTCCTATTTTATAAAAATTCAAGATGCAAGGAGGTTGCTATTTATGCACAGAGCAGTCTTCTGAGTGTAATTTAGCCTGTAAAGGTCCCGTAACTAATTCAATGTCACCCTGTTGATTTGTGGCACATTTCTGCTGAAATACTTCTGTTGCTAACTTTCCTTCTGGCTTACTTCAGGATACCTCGAGAACCTCACCCCATCAAAGCAATCTTCTACAGGTAAGAAAACGCACAACATCTCCTCTAAAATCTAAGTTTTAGGGGTATTTCTCTGCCCCACAGGTTGTCAAAAAATATACACTGGCATATATAGCCTCTTAGTTTAAAATTTACTAGGCTTCAGAGTAGGGGAAAGTGTGAAAACCTCCTATAATAAGCTTTTTAAAAAGGTATCGAGGGGCTTCCCTGGTGGCGCAGTGGTTGAGAGTCCACATGCCAATGCAAGGGACACGGGTTCGTGCCCCGGTCCGGGAGGATCCCACATGCCGCGGAGCGGCTGGGCCCGTGAGCCATGGCCGCTGAGCCTGCGCTCCGCAACGGGAGAGGCCACAACACTGAGAGGCCCGTGTACCGAAAAAAAAAAAAAAAAGGTATCGATTGCCATATACTTGGAAAGAAGGTAATCAACCCATTATACTTCCCTGAGATAAGAAGACATTTCTAAGATACTATGAGAGCAGTTTACAGACAACTGGGGGTAGATTTCCAGCCCTCATCAGTTTCTGCTTTGTTTCAAGCCAGGAGTAGGCAACTACACCCTCTGAGCCAAATGCGAGCCTGCTGCCTACTTTTGTAGATAAAGTTTTATTGAAATACAGCTGTGCCTATTCCTTTATGTATATAGTCTACTGCTGCTTGCGGCTACAAGGACTGAATTGAATAGGTGTTACAGAAACCACACAGCTGCCTAAACTATTTACTATCTGGCCCTTTATAGAAAAGGTTTGCCAACCACTGTTTTAAGCTATACAAAATTATACTTCTTTCCCCATGAACATCACTTTCAAGAATTCACCTTTAGTAAATAAGAACACAAGTGCAAACAAAGAATGTTCATATGGAAGCACTGCTCTCTGTAAAAGAAAAGAACTGGCAGCAACCTCAACGTCCACAAACCAAGAACCTGTTAAGTAAATTATGGGACAACGATATACTGAGAATCCATTAAAAATTATGATGGCTATCTTTACTTACAGACGTGGAAAGATATCTATGACATGGTTGAGTTAAAAAAAAAAAGAACTCACATATCCATAATCCTTTTATATAACTAGCATCTATCCATATATCCGTATGTAACTGTAAATGAAAAAAAAATGACTAAAAAGATGTTAATTAAATGGTTCCTTAGTGGCATCCTTTCAGATAGTGTTTACTCTTTGTAATTTTCTTAATGAGATCTTCACCGTAAAGATGTACCCTTTATAAGAGCTGTAAAAAAAATCAGTTTACAACTTTTAAAAGTTAAAGTCAGCATGTTAAGTTTAGGATTTACGTTTTATAAAAAGAACAGGGTTTTTGGTTTGCTTGTTACCATTTCTAATTTACCTTTTTCTTTGTTTTAAACACAGAAAGGCTCTTAGATTCACCAACAGCCTGCACATCTACAAAGCAGCATCCTCCTTACGAGACTGTAAAAGTCCCCTTACGAAAGCATACATGGGTTAGGAGGAATAGGTTAACAGACCAGTCCCTCGACGGAAATGTATTAATTCAATCAGTGTCTTGCTTCTGGATTACCATAAAAAGGTCCATAAAGTACCCAAAAGCCACATAAGATTTTAGAATTATGCCGCTCAATGACTGATGCTCAGTGAAGAGTAAGAAAAGGGAGATTTTTCTCCGCTCTCATTTTCTTCAACAAAAGTAAGCTTCTGCAAGATCGGCACGAGTATTTTTTAAACTGGTAACTGAAAAGGCTAAGTGTGTACATGATACAATTATTAAGAACCCAGTACCACCACTAATAAAGAGATGCTAACTGAACACTGCATAAAGCTTGCAAATTAATGACAACAGGAACAACAGAGGAAGAAATTGCTAACAGCAGCCAACACAGCTCACCCTCTCTGTGCAGGACTTCACAGCTACTATTTCTTTTTTTTTTTTTTTTTTTTTTGTTTGTTTTTGTTTTTTTTGCGGTACGCGGGCCTCTCACTGTTGTGGCCTCTCCCGTTGCGGAGCACAGGCTCCGGACGCGCAGGCTCAGTGGCCATGGCTCACGGGCCCAGCTGCTCTGCAGCATGTGGGATCTTCCCGGACCAGGGCACGAACCCGTGTCCCCTGCATCGGCAGGCGGACTCTCAACCACTGCACCACCAGGGAAGCCCCCACAGCTACTATTTCTAACCCTCATTTTATAAATGAAGTAAGTGAGTTTCCAAAGTCACATAAAGAAGGGGTAAATTCAAGTGCAAATATATCTGGCTTGAAAGTCTATACCCTTCCACCCATGCTGCTAAATAGAAATTGTATTTCTAATGAAGTACTATGCAAAATCCCAAAATAAATGTAGCAGATGAAAAAACTTGAAATTCCTGGTTTATAAAAATATTACAAAATTACCATGTCAATTAAGTTGTTTTATAAGCAATTTATTTAAAACAGTGTGTTTTTTTAAACAGTATGTTTTTTTAAACGTTTTCTCAGAGTTAAATCTACCCATATTCTCCATCCTTACATTTATGCACGTATGCATATGATGTGTGTACATCTTTTACAGATACACTATAGCATTATATAGAGCACAACTTTTTAATATCGTCAAACTGAAGTAGAGTCTGTATATATTTGTGGACACAGACTTCTGTTAAACGTAAAGCTGTGACTTGGTTTTTTATGACTCTTCCCCACAGTAAAATTACTTCACTGCTCTGGATTAAACAAAAGCTGTGCCCTGAAAATTAACATGTGCTGTACTGTGATATAATTAAAAATTTTTTTTACATTGGTATTTACCCCCACTATTTTTCTCTTAGGTATAGCCTCTTCTCAAATTAGGTAGAGATTAGGCTTTCCCGTGAATTCCTCATAACTGCACCTCCAAGTTCAAGACGATGAACAAACCCTTTAACTCCCAGACTAAGGAGTTATGCTGTGCCTCCTTCTTGGGGGTGTAGAGGCATTAGACTATGGTTTTCTAAGCAGTTATCCCACGGATCCCTAGTAGAAGCCTAAAAGATAGGACTCTGCAGCTAGACCCTTTTCATCTAGAGCAGCTCTAATTTTTATCAGTTCTGCATGTTGGCTTCCTGTAAAATTTAATCTGAAAGGAAAAACAAAAAACGGCAGGTTCAACAACTAACTTTTATTCTTTTTTTTTTTTAATAGCTGGCTTAAGTTATGGATGGATGAAGGATGTGGGAGAGGAAAAAGCAAAGACTTTGGGGGTCAAACTTGCTGGATACAGGTTTGAGACCTTTATTTCCTCATCTGTAAAATGGAAATAATTGTACCTGCCCTGAATGCTTTTGCAAGAGCTGAGAAAGACAAAGTGGGTACCACCCCTAGCACACTGCGTGAGCTAAGAGGTAGCTATGAAATGATTAGTTTTTAATCCTCATTCTTTTACTCTTAGCAACAGGTGGAAAGTAAACGCTACGCCAAATATTTATTTTAGATCTAAGATGGAGTATGTTCAAACTAGTGTTGGCTAAGAGAAATGAGATGTTAGGCAAAATAACAATGCTAATCAAAGACCATCTATGACAATATTAATGTACTACTCATGAGAACACAATTACTTTTGATAAAAAACATAATCCAGATTTAAAAACAATAAAAGCAGCATATTTTGCTCAACAAATATTTCCCAAGCCATTAACTACACTTAAGGCATTGTGCAAGACTGTAAATGAAGATAAAATATTACCCCAATACACATGTAGGTTGCTTGCTACTATTTTCATTCTACTAAAAGGTGTAAACACTATTCGCTTTAGTGTGACCCTGATTCCATGAATACAAAGCCAGGGATAGAGGCCAGGGTGTCTGTATAATGGAACTTCTAGCTCTGTTACCAAGTGCTAATGATAATGAGTATCATAAAGCAGGAAGCTTTGATTCAAGCAAGTGATTAGAACTGATGATACAAAGGTAAACAGAGCTCAACAGAATCTGCCAACTTGGCTTCTAGTCTATCGTTAGCCATAACTGATACCTCAGAAATAATAGCGTTGCTCTGACATCCAGGAAGGCCATCCCAGTGAGAATTTTGCAGAGTGGCAAAAACACACGACTAATGGATGATACAAGTGATTCTCAAAAAAAAAAAAAGTTGCCTGCCAATGCCTAATGCCTCCTTTCCTACAGATAACTGGAGAAATTAAAACTTTTTAAATTTACCCCCTTTTTTACAAACATTGAAGCTCTCCAAGGGAAGCTTGCCACAGGGCAAGCTCAAAGAACAGGATCTACAGTTTACTGAACACCTACTATGTACCTGAGCTTCACAGTTGTTTTCTCATTTCATCTTCCTGACAATTTCTCAAGTGTTCTTTTCCCCATTTTAACACTGAATAAAGTAAAGGTTAGGGATAAAGTGACTCACCCAAGGTCACAAGACTAATAAGTGACAACAAGAGAATCTCAACTTGGGACCAATCTTTTAACTCCCCCAAACCCCTCAACTCGCACCAGAGTTCTGCAATGCCAAACAATACTGGCTGGTACAATGGGAAGAGAAAAATGCTGAAAGAACAATTATTAATATTTTAAAGAAAGCTTGATTTTTTAGGGAAAAAAATCCTAAGTCAACTTAAATTTTCATATTAAGGAGACATGATACTGGAGTATTTCCACGCTTTCCCTCTAGGATTATAAAGGGAAATTTTTAATAAATTGGAAAGGTTTTGAATACAACCACAACATCCTTTTTATAATCAAAAACTGCTTCCATAATCAGGATAACAATTTTTTTTTAGATAATCTAAGCATACATGATAGACTTTTTTCTCAATTTGGCACTGCTGACGAGTTTTTCTACTATTTAGGAAAAAGAATTAACTTTGAAATTGGCTGTAAGGGAAAAAAAAATCCAGCGCAAAGTAAGTTTAATATTCCTCTGAAGAGTGCACTTTAAAATTTGGAACTAAAGACAAGAATCATCAAAAGAAAACTTCCATCACCACTTTATTACATTCAACAGAGTAAAAAGAATTCTTCAAGTGAGTATTCTCTAGAATGTAACGGAAATTCTAATGAATTCATCAAAAATTTGAAGTGCCAAGTCCACACATAAATCTTGATTTTGCTATAGAGTTGACTGCTTGTTGGTTTAAGACCTCCCATAAACTATGTGAATCTATCTGTTTATAGATAATAAACCATCTATGGACAGCACTAATCAGATTAAACTCGAGGTCTGTCTTGACAAACCATCGTTTTACAGAAATACATAAATCATGTACCAAAAACTCTATAAACATAACACATAGCCCCACTTATAGTTTACTTTTTTGTGGTATATTCTTGACTTAAATTTCTGTTACGTAACATTTTAAAAAAATTTATCAATGTAAAACTATCCTGGCTTAACAACTCTAAAAAGTTTTTCCTTGCGTTCATTTGGCAGTTATCAGAGTATGCAAGTACACACAGGCACACACACATACGCAACTCTATGTATATTATATATGCATTATTAAGGAAGAGAAAAATGACTTATCACAAGAGCATGAAATCAAAGAAAGTATTAAGGTTTGAAAGTGAAGAGAAACAGGTAATTCAAAACTAAATTCAAATTATGATGATATGTTTACTTAGTTAAGCCCAAGATAATCCATACATCTCTTATTCACAGGGAAAAAGTCAGACACGTGAATATTCTATAAAGTCCCAATGCAAAATCAGAAGGCCGTTCCATACATCCACATTTTAATCTGTTATAAATTAACTTGAGTCAGATCAAATCATGAAGCCATCCTGACTGCTACATGTAACATGCACAATTACAACCCAAGTCAAATCGTACACACCCTGAGTAACCACTCCTCAAACAAGTGGAACAGTGAAGGAGCAGGCTAGAGTTTCCCCTGGAGAGGGACAGGGGTCAGGGCAATCTGCAAAATGGCTATATCTGAGACAACTGTAAAACCTGAGAATGTCCTCAAACCCTAAAGATGCTCACAGGGCTTCACAACAAAGGCTCTTTTACAAGATCCACAGCCCAGATGACCTGCATCTTTCAAACTGTCCTATTTCCAGAATTCCTGATTTTAAATCACACTGGAAACCTTTGGCTGCAACTGAACTAGAATGGCTCTGCTTCGCCCTTCTAAACACCAAGGAGTGGGGAAGAACAGTGCCATACTTAATCCTGTTTTGTTTCAAACTCTCGGACCTTCTGCATTCCAAAATTGTATCCCTCTGACTAATATAAACCGTTATGAGAGAAAAGGTTTTAAAAAAAAAAAAAAAAAAAAAACCCACACACCCCAAAGCAGCCAGTGAGAAGGAATGAGGGAGTAGTACTGGTAACATACGGTACCATGAGCTGCAGTGGCCTCCCCGTCAGTGGTGCAAGGGTCACAGATCACTCCTGGCCTTCGGGCCGACAGCAAAGCACAGCCCAGGGAGGGGGGGACAGGGACCGGGCGGGGAGGGGCCCCTCGCTGCTCTCGGGCAGTTTACACAAGAAGGCAGCTCAGCTCCTTTCTGGTGCATTCCTCCTCTCTATCTCCCAACCTCTCTGCATGTGTCCTGCCGTATTTTCTTCAGCTGGTAATTGTCCGGATGGCCAGACTTTAAACAGCCACAGTTTAGGAAAAAGCGAAACCCTTCTAAGTGACCATCACAGCAAATCAGCTTCACGCTGGTGGGTAAAATTTTCCAAGGGAAGTGTTCTTCTGATAGTTCCTGAGTCTCTAAGTGCCCCCCCCCCCGCCCCCGCCCTCGCGGGCCGCCACACACACTCCCCTAGAGGGCGAAATGCACTGTGGCAATAAAACATTCATGCGACTTGGAATTTTAACACAATGCCATTTCCCTAGTTTAACCTGAAAGGAATGCACTAGTCACAACAGACTACATCATCCTGCCATTAAACCCTGCCAAGGAACCGCTTTTTTGGCCCTCCCGGGCCAGCTTTGACGGGAAAAGAGTACACAGACCCACACACTGAGCACAGAGGGGCCACCTCTGCTTCCTTGGCAGGGCCCAGCAACACCCTACTCTTGAACGTGACCCCTGACCCCTTGCATTGTGACCGGCTTGTGATGCGTGTGTCACTCTGGCACTTCTGCAGAGCCACACACTGCGCTGGCCATTGGCGGCTCCCTCTCGACAGGACTTGGGCCGACGCCAGAGGTTCTCTCTTATTATTAGTGCTACTATTGAAAGGCTCGTGTTGAAGGTGGGGAGGCTTTTGCCTTGTGCTGGAGAGGGGTCTGTTTCTCTTTTTCCTTTGTTTGTCTTAGGCTTTTTAAAAAACAAACTTTGCATTTGCATTCATAATTAGGTTATGATTACTGACAAACTGGTTTGCTTTG
This sequence comes from Phocoena sinus, assembly GCF_008692025.1. NCBI lineage: Eukaryota > Metazoa > Chordata > Mammalia > Artiodactyla > Phocoenidae > Phocoena > Phocoena sinus. The sequence goes on from NC_045768.1 coordinate 66,448,743, forward strand.
GGGACTACTTATCAAAGCTGCCAGTTCTTCCGCATTTAAGTGACATTTAATTTAGACTTACAAAATACAAAAACAGAAATTATTCTGACTTCTCTGGAGAATTTCAGAGGAAAACTCAAAGGTGTTGAACTCTAAAACATCCACACTTAACCATTTCATGTTAAAGTACTATCACACAACAATCAAGGAATAAATTAGTTTTTTGTTGTTCTTTTTAAAAACCCTAGATGTATTGATGTATTACTTGTGCAGAGATGTCTGCCTTCCAAGGAACAGAAGCGACAAACTAAGGGACAAGGAAAAACGTGTACAACAAATGAAAAATTGAAAATCACATGAAAGGTTTTTAACTGTTTAAAGTAATTTTTAACTCTGCTGTGATGTCAGTTTGGCCCTTTATAGCCGATAAAAAAGTATTGATTTTTATTAATTTTGGAAGTTACAAGATACCATAATTTTGCCCCTCCAACATCCTTCTCCCTTTATCCTCAACTTCTCTCTCACTACTGACGTATGCCTTCCAGATTTTTCTACTTTTCTGATTATTTTTTTTTCCTTTTCTCATCATTAACTATTTTCATATGGGGCACTTTCACTTTCAACTTTGCCCTACTATTTTGTCTTCTAATTCGTCCTCTCTACTCTAGTCATAGGCCATTCTAAGAAGTGGCAAGTCCCTCCTTCTGCCCCTGACCCTGAACTACAGCCAGGTGAGCTGATTATCCCTGCAAAACGCAGAAGGTGTTCCAGCTTTAATCTCCTGGAATGAGGCCACATCCCCTTCCTGCAACAATTGAAGAACACCTTACTTCATCTAAGAGAACACCCAAAATGATGATCGCTATCAGGTTAACATGCACATAGAAAATAAAGCCAAAGTGTCTCCTTTAGCATAAATTTTGTCTCCTTAGTAGCTGGAATTAGTCTTAAGCCCCAGTTAAAAGACTTCTTTTTCCTTTCCTTTAAACAGAAATTATCATGCCTTGAAGAGTCATTCTAATCCCAAACCATGTTAATTCTAGCTAGGAGGACAGCAATTAATTTAAAAAAAAAAAAAAAAAAAAAAAGGAATTATACCTGACTTGGGGGACTGGGGGTGGGAAATCAAGCCAACAGTGAAGCAAAGATTATCAAATCCTATGTGAAATATTTCCATTTCAAAATGTAAATGCTGAAATCAAACTGTCATTTTAATCTATATGAAACAACAATAGAGATGTTTGATTTTTTCAAGTAATCTAACTTATTACCAATGTATATCCAAATTCCAATTTTTATGTTACTAGAGGGAAACGTAGTAAAACTGCAGACAGCACCACTTAAAGCAATGAGATTAAAATTACAGAGGATACTTTCTATTTAAGTTCAGACAGATACACTTCTTTGCTCATATCAAATCAATCAACACAGTGGTCTCAGAGCATCTTGGTCCAATACCCAGAGAAAGAAGAGTGAAGGTCTGTGGTCACGCACATGCAGCGTGTTAAACCTCTCCACTGTGATGCGGTTCCTCTGAAGACCTCTGGAACTTCGAGACACATTGCTAAAAAATAAGCAATAACCCATCCCTTATTTCTAAATAAAAAAAATTGTCAACCGACTTTATAATCTTAACACTGCTATGGTACAATGATGCATCATGAGAAAGTCATATTTTTACAGGAAATTGTACCAATACAAATAAGGAGGATCAGAATCATCCAAAACCTGTTAGAAAAGGAAGTTGTAGCAGTAAGTTCACGGAATTGCATAAAGTTGTACAGATCCAAAAGTTTTGCAGAAATACAAACATTTTAGAGGGGACATGTGTATGATCAAATCTGTGATAACCGTGAGTGATTTTCATTTTCCTTTAACCACGAGAAAACAGTACTGTGTTAAATGTCACTTAGAAGTGCAAATTTGAAAGTTTTCTAAGTTACCTTTTAGCTTCTAGAAAGCAAAATAGGTGAGATGTTTCTCACCAACTCCTATTAAGATGAGCACAAACAAACACGTGTTAATCTGTTCTTCTCAACAAGAGTCTACTTGGAGCTACCCACCCCTAGTTGTCCCGCCACCGACCCGTCCCCACCACACACACACACACACACATGCACACACGCAGTTAGACTCGAACCCTGAGTGAGGGCAACCCTCAGAGGCAACAAGATGAAACAGGAAAGGAAGTGTGTGGATAGAAGACGGAAGGAAGAAAAAGGAAAGAGAGACAGGATGAAACCAGACTGAAAGAAACACAAGCAACAGCAAAGAAAAGGACGAGAGAGACAGAGAATGAGACAGGGAGGAGCAAAATGGAAAGGGAGAGAGAAGAAAGGGGAAACTGCAGGGGAAAAACGGATGGCTGGGGAGAGAGGAGGTACCAGAGCCCCACGACACAACAGTGGATCAAGCAGCTGGCTGGAGATGCTAATTCAGCGCTTTAACAAATCAATGCCACTTGAAAAGTACAATGCGAGCCCTCACCGGGTAGATGTCAGGGGACTGAGAAAATGCATTCTCAAGTATTTCACATTAAGAGGGAATAATGTGTTAATTTATAACTCTTCACCCTCTACACTTGGATTATCTATCTGTGTCAGCGATTTGACTTCTTAAATTTATCAAAAAGGCACGCAAAGGGAGGCAGCTCTGGCTGCACCACTGGGAAATGAAGTTTCAGAAGAGCCTGTCCTGGGCAACCCTGCGGTTCTTTTCACTTTCCGATTTGGGCTGAAGTGTCAGTGGGGGTGGCAAGAAGGAGTGAGCATTTGAAGGTGAGATCGAGGGAGGAGGGGATCTCCTGGTCCAGTTACTAACACAAGGCAAGGAAAGGCTTGCTTGGCCTGTGGTTGATTGCATTAGGTACCATCCGTCAAAAGTGACACAGAAGAAAAGGAACAACTTGAATCAGCAACCCCGAGCTGCCATCATCAGAATTTACTTTACGGAAACTTACTTAAGTCTCTCGGCACACCCAGCGGAAGAGAAGCTGCTGACAATTGGGCTCTAATTAGACAGTACTCTCGCAATGCCACCGGAGCCCCATAGACAGAGCTTATCAACATAGGAAGGGAAGGGAGGCCTAAGTTTATTTTATTTGGTTAGTTCTGAGAAGGGGAAGGGAGATGTTAAAGAACTGATATATTACAGCCCAGCATTCAGGAGCCTAATGTTTCTTTCTTCATAAAAACCTACTTTATTAAACAGCAGATTCTCGTAGTCGTTTCCTAATTGTTCCTTAATGTAACTTTAGCCAACTTTTAATATAATGATAGTACAGCTACCTAACCTGAGGGATAGAAAGACTCTTAGTATTTTTTGCTGCCAAAATTAAAGCGTTATCAGACTCAAGTTTTCAGAGTGCAAGCACTGTCAAGACACAAAGACAAGTGTGTTAAAACTGTCGAATAAATAGAAGAGAGTTTCAAGAAAGTGTTTTAATTAAGGTGACAGCTTCAAAGATATGAAGGGGGAAAGTGATTATTACATACAAAGAAAACAAAAAAATGACCAGATTTTTAACTGCTCTGAGTCTCACTTTAAGATTGTTTAAACTACACACAGCAGTGCTTTAAACCGTGGGGATATTTTTATTTGCTACTCGTACAATTGCAACAGAAACATTCTCTTATTTTCCGGACATTCATATGTAAATGAATGCTGATGAATGGAAATGAGATGCTATACATGATGGGCAACGTGCAACATTTAGTTTCAAAAACACAAAGTTACCTCACTCACTGAAGCTTGAATCTCTTCCCTTCTACAACTGGGCACTAAAAGAAATGAAAGGCAATGACAGACCTACTTGTTTCTATTGGCTAAACACCACCTTCCAGAGAACTCGTGACAGAAAATAAACGTTCTTTCCATCTCATGTTTTGCATCTTTTCTATTACACAGCTACTTTTTAAAATGAGTATTTGAAGCTGAAGCTGATTAGAAGCTGAAATTATAAATAACCAGAAATTTTACAGCTGCACTAAGCCAAAGGATTAAAATGTCCAAAATAGTGTGATTACTTAATGAATGTTTTATTTCTTCCAAAGGAGAAAATTAATAAGGAATTTCCTAGGTAAAGACCATAGAGTACATTACTTTCCCTTTTCATATAATCTTAGGAGACAGACTATATATTCTGAATTCTATGCAATGGCAGAGAATCATATGGTATGCATTTCAAGGGCCTCTATGCCCTGAGAGTAGGATTTGTCCTATCCCCGGTTTTTGCATGAATTACCATTACTGTCTGTCCCACCCATGCCACTCCCATGTAAACTATCTATTCTTATCATTATGGTAACATTAATCCCATTCTCCCCTCCCCCTCCCCCACCACACTCACCTAAGGGGTTAAAAGACTTCAGTACATTTGTGACTTGTCAGTGACATATAATACCCGGGTCCTTCATGCAATCAACTTTTACTTGACATGTATTTGCTCATCACAGGACCCGCATTACTACTGGGAAAATGAAGAAAAACCTAAATTAACACTTGACATTCAATATGGTCAAGTCCTTAATTGGCTGGGCTTCCTGAGAAAGCAATTTTCTATTCCCCAAACTGTTCGCGTGTCATGTGTGGAGTGCAGCTCTTGGCCATCACTGCTGTCCCTCGCTCCCTCTAATGAGAGCAGATGAATTAGTGCTACGTGACACGATTTGAACAGGGCTTCCTCCTCTTCCCCTCCCCCCAATCTTTCTCCTGTACCAGTGACAGCTGTGTGGCAAGGGAAAGAAAGAAAGAGAAATGCAAGAGCAAACAATCCTGTAAAGGATGATCATTTTTTTTAAATGAACCTTAAATGTCTTGTTGAAACTCCAGAACAACAGGGTCATTTAATTGTGGAGGTGGGGAACAAAGATCAGGGGGATTATCTGGCTATGGTTGATTTCGGTTGTATTAACTTCCAACATGTTTCTTCCATTCCTGGCTAGTTGCAGTACTAGATTGCACTGGTCTAATTAAAATGGAATTTACATCGACTTAAAAGGTTTTTTTTTTAAAGGTCTGGAGAATGGGTCAATGAGAAAAAAAAGGAACAGCATGAAATGATTATTATTCTAAGATAAACAAACCCCTGGATTAAAGAAAAAGATCTTTTCAACAAATGTTTAGGTCTTAAGAGCCTACAACACAAAACTCTGTCACTATACTCTGCTTTCAAATACTGTTCAGAATCTGAACTTAATGCTAATCACTGTATTTTAAATCATTTTGTTTAGTTCCCTTTGATTGTTGAATGTTTGCAACAAAAGCTATTTGAACACTGATTTCATTCTGTTATTTTGGAGAGAGAGGGAACATAGTCTGCTTAATATGTGCTTATCTAGCTCAATAAGAAACAACTGAGGACTTCCCTGGTCGCACAGTGGTTAAGAATCCACCTGCCAATGCAGGGGACACGGGTTTGAGCCCTGGTCCGGGAAGATCCCACATGCCGCAGAACAACTAAGCCCATGCGCCACAACTACTGAGCCTGCACTCTAGAGCCCGAGAGCCACAACTACTGAGCCCATGTGCCACAACTACTGAAGCCCGCGTGCCTAGAGCCTGTGCTCCGCAACAAGAGAAGCCGCTGCAATGAGAAGCCAGTGCACCACAACGATGAGTAGCCCCCACATGCCGCAACTAGAGAAAGCCCACGCGCAGCAACGAAGACCCAACGCAACCATAAATAAATAATAAACAAACAAAAAAGAAACAACTGAAAGGAAGGTAGGTCAGAATTTGCTCTGTTCAAAGATACTAAAAGGTAAACTGAAGGGTTTCTCTGAGTCTTCACTTACTCATTTTGAAACCAAAGAGGAAGTAATTTTAAATGCCTAAATTGCTAAACCAATCCGATTAGGACCAAAAAGAACTAGAGGCAGTAAGAATATGTGGCAGATCACACATTTGGGAAAGTAGTCAGTCCAAAGGACATGCATCGAGTGAAAATAATTAGTTACTCACACCTTAGCACTTGGGATCTTTACTCATCTTTTTTAAATGAGAGCTAAAGCCAAGATACTACCTGTGCACTAGAAGGTATATCAAGATTGTACGGGTGCCACAAAATCTACGTAAGCATGCAAAATACAAAACTCTCTCAAGTACAGTTCCCCTGCCTCAAATAAATAGCTTGATCATTTATTAGTTATTCCTCATAATTCTGAATATAATTTAAGTAATATTTCAGTAAGAAAATTGTGAAGTAAATTTGAATACACAAAAATATGGTGAGGGGCTTCCCTGGTGGCACAGTGGCGCGGCAGTTAAGAATCCGCCTGCCAATGCAGGGGACATGGGTTCAATCCCTGGTCCGGGAAGATCCCACATGCTGCGGAGCAACTAAGCCCGTGTGCCACAACTACTGAACCCCCGCTCTAGAGGCCACGAGCCACTTCTGAAGCCCGCGTGCCTAGAGCCCATGCTCCGCGACAAGAGAAGCCCCCGCTAGCCGCAACTAGAGAAAGTCCACACACAGCAACAAAGACCCAACGCAGCCAAAAATAAATAAATTTACATTTAAAAAAATATGGTGAAACCCACTTTTGCACTGTTTAAAGTTATAAGCTAAAGCCAAAAAAAAGCTCTTTCCACATTTTATATTCATGGGAAATAACATGAAAGGAAATGAAGTTTTATAGGTTTTTTCTTAAAAAAGAGTCAATTCATAACATGATTTTAAATACTGCTACACTGACAGAAGACAAGCTGTAATGTAAGGAAACTTTTTGGACCACCTTTGATCTTCTACTTTGTTGGAACATTATCGCTTTGGATAATATGAAAACTCTAAAAGATGAGAATAATTTAGAAGTATTTTCACTGAAGCAAAACAATGCAATGGACACCCACTCTGCATATATTATCCCTCTGGTGGCCAAAGCACTGATATTTCAAGTTAAGAAGTCTTTCAAATATACTTGAGACAGCTTGTGATTGGGCATTCTATTAGGCATCTAAAAGAAGTAAATAATTTGGTATTCTGGAAAAGCAGCTCAGTCGAATACATCCAGTTAACTGCTACAGTAGCATTATAATCACTGAGCAACAAAGGGCAGTGTATTCTGCCAACAGCTTTAGGGTGACCTTTGCAATGCTGACTAGTCCGTCAAGTTCCATCTCTGAGATACACGGTACAGACAGGGGTGGTTTATTAACTGAGGTAGGAACTAAGACCAGGAGCCTCCAAAAGGGGAGGCATTTCACATTCAGGAAATGGGGAATCCCTTTCCCTCAGAAGAGAAGCTGAGCACCATGAGATCAGGCTGGGCAGCCCCCATATTCTTCCCCAAAGCGCTAGCCTTCTGTGGTGTAGAAACTCCCAAGTATTAGGACAGCATCAACATCTTTTCCCACCCTCCCCTACATTTCTAAAAACTGTAATGAAATTCCAACTGGGAATTGGTAAAACGGGATCAATGACTTGAGCTCTAAGAATAAAGTTGAAAAAGAATGTTGACATCATCTCAGAGCTTTAAACAAATTGTGCGGAGTCCTGCCTTATCTGGGGTACTTTCCAACCACTGCTAACAGGGTGGACTGACAATTCAAGGGGGCAACAATCAGAGAGATGACTACACTGGACCCGAAGATCGGATCACCTATAGGAAAGTCAACCTTTCTGACTCAAGAAAGGCACTTCTTGATTTAAGAAAGTTAACAGTGACTATGGCAACGTGACATGCTTAAACTTGATATTCTCTTAGGGATGAGCAGGCTTTGAAGCTCATAATAAACTTAAAGTGGCTCTGTGGAATGTTAAGGTTTAACGCAGATGGTTGGTGCCACTGTCATGCCTACACAAAAAGAAGTCGACCTGGAAATAACTGCATTAACGGCTCCAGGGTATTTAAAATGGAAGGCTCTCCCCCTCCCTTTTTTATTAAGAATTTTACTTTGAACCCTAAGAAGAAGCTGCATTAAGTTTCCAACTTGTTTAGCACAGCTCAAATTAAAATACTTATTCCAGTTTAGAAAGGCATCACGTTTGCCACCCACCGAGTACATGTTACCCTCACATTGCACCATTCGCGAGAAGTATAAACACAGCGGGGAGAAAAATTACTGCTTTAAAATAGCCTGGCACATGGAACAATAAAACTATTTCTCAAATACAAAGCACAAATGTTATTTTATAAAAATGAAGAGCATCTAAAAGGGTATATCCTTTTATCCTCCATTCTTCACCACCCTCTTAACTGCAGTGCTTCCCTCCCCTCTATTAAAGATACTTTATCTAATTCCCAGTTGAAAGGCTTCTGAAAGTGGTAAGTCCCAGCTGTGTTGGTGCTAAACTTCTTGCACATGGCACACCAACGTCATTCTGACACACATACACATGCTTTGTAACAAGCTGCACCAGTCACTTGAGTTGAAATACCTGACTTGCTATGTAAAACAAACTGTTACTCTCTGGTCTTTCCTCCAGCTCAGCTCTTCTCTGCTGTTTTGGAAGCAAACCAACAGCTTGTTAATGTTGACATCAGTGATGACTCCCTTCTGATTGGCGTCTGACACTGGCCAGCAATGCTGTTCAACAAGACCCTAGATAGAACCTAGGCACACAGAGGCCCCGTTTGCAGATCATTTTAACAAGATGTTCTTGTTTCCTGTTCCCACAAAAATCAATAACAGGATGACCTTCAATTTGAAATTCAAACCAATTAATTACCTGTTCTGTTGAAAATGTTGATATATGATTTGCCTAGAGAATTTCAATTATGAATAGATTATTTCTCTTAAAGAGCCCCTTCGAAAACTTTAGAAAGACACTGAAAACCTCATCTTATACAACATAAATGATGTTTTCTTGAAGCTCGTATACAATATTGGCCTTGTACGAATTAGTACAGGGAAGTTTTGCCTTGTGGTCCATCTCTTCCCCGTGACATCATAATCAATTGCCTGGTAAATTACTGCGTTCCCACAAAGATTCAGGGCCAAGAATCCACTGCTTAAAGGTGAGATGAAAAGCCTTTTATAGTTGAATTCAGCTTTTCATATATACATCAGTGACTGACGCAAATCATGGGATTCTTCTCCAAATTTAGAAATCTCCCCTTCCTTCCCCAGAATTCTAAAATTCTTACTTTTCTACCTTTATTAAAAGTCTTTGTCCATTTTTTGTTTTGTTCATGTTTGATTTTTCTTTATATGTGGGTCATAAGAAGAAAAGCTATATACATCAAAACTCTCAGCACCAGAAATATATTTACTAAACTTTTTTTTTTTTTCGGTACGCGGGCCTCTCACTGTTGTGGCCTCTCCCGTTGCGGAGCACAGGCTCCGGACGCGCAGGCTCAGCGGCCATGGCTCACGGGCCCAGCTGCTCCGCGGCACGTGGAATCCTCCCGGACCGGGGCACGAACCCGCACCCCCTGCATCGGCAGGCGGACCCGCAACCACTGCGCCACCAGGGAAGCCCTAAACTTTTTTTTAAATTGTGAAAAAAAAAATGAAGAATTCGGTCTCATCCCAGTGGGGAATTCCCAAGATGAATGCTCACATGCAATGAAACTATTATCTTCATCCTTTAAAATATTACCTAAAACAGAGGTTTCTATATGGCAGCCAGTAGGCCGAATATAGCCTACAGATGAGTTTTGTTTGGACCACACACTTTTAAAAACATTTGAAAAGGTTGCCAAGATTTAAAAATCAGGAGATTCTGACATAAAAATCTAGATTTCTGACTTCCCATTTAAAAAAAAGAGAGAGAAGAGGAAGACCTCACAACATTGGGCCTTGCATTCCCACCTGGCAACAACTGGTTAGAGCTGGGGAGCTGCTACCTCACTGTGGTTGACACAAGATCCTTCTGGTCCACCACAGTCCCCATCAGATTCACACCTCTTGCTTTGTTTACCTTACTTCCTCATGGCCCTTTTGGGCAACTCCTGATCTTTAAAATGCCATACTACTCCAAAGAGGGTTTACAGAGTTTGTGGAAGAAAAAGAGAAGGGTGTCTTCTCTTTCTTATTTCATAGGCTTACACAATGTAAAACAGTGGGTAGATTTTACTTCAAAATATAGTTGTTCAATCAAACATCAAGTGCAAAGCAAACTGCTTTTCCTAATTAAAAAAATTGGTAAAGCAAATCCAAAACTGATGATCTTGTCTTACACTGTCTTACACAGTGGTTCAACAAAACATTTACACTAGTTTTCAATCAACCACATTCTTCTCTGCAGCCCAGAAAACGTGCTCAGGTCAAACTATTACTGAGATCTACATCCATTTTGTTCCTTCACATGTTAACACTTCTGCACTTCCTTTCTTGAACGATCATATACTTAAGTGAAAACTGACCCTAATATGGAAATAGAATACATCTTCAAGGTAAATTTTAAAAGTCAACATTTAGAATGCATGAATATTATCATAGCAAATACTCATCTTTACTGGCTCCACATGTATGCCACAATCTGACATTTATACTTACACTAAATAGACATTATTGCAGGTTCAGATGACCCCAAAAGTCATGGTATATTTCTTTAAAAGTGATTATTACCTAAAAGCAGATGTCTATGACAAAGTCACCACGCACTTCTATTTGCTTTTTTTCTTAACTGGAGGCAAGTGCAAGGAGAAAGTCTTTTCTATTTCACTATTTCCAATTAACCACAACAATATAGTTCTTCTATCTATTAACAGAGTTTACAAACAAATTAGAAATACCCTATTTAGCAGAGGAAAGTATCCTTTCCCTTCACAAAGGATACCAACAGGCTATCTCTGCTGTACTGTATGGTTCAGAATGCACTAAATATGCTATGACCAGCCATATTCCAACTTATGAAAAAGAAAAACATGTAAATCAACTTTAGGAGAGTGTTTGCAAATCATGTTTCATCATTGGCCCGCATTCTTGAAAGATTATTTTTAATTAGGTGCTTCCTTCCTATCAGAGAGGCATTTTTCTTCCAGTTGCACCTTAAGAAAGTAACCCTTGAACACACGCCAAATTTACTTCACAATCAAACTTTAATCCCCCAAATCTCTTGATTCTTAACAACTTGAACAACTTTAAGTAAACAGTTCACAAAATAATAATGATCGTACTGCATTCCTTAACACTCAGTTGACTAGGAAAAGAGAAAATGCCGTAAGTATGAGCTCCGTAAATAGTCTCAGGCCCGATAGCTGAACAACAATGTGATATACTCCTTTGGGGAAGCATGTTTCCTTAATATCCCTTATGTTTGAAATTTGAGCAATTAGAAGCAGACACCTGGAACTCTTACCTCTCCCCACCCCTTTTACACTTCTTTTGAAACCATCTCTTAAGGTGCTTCTTAAAGAGATGACCCCGTGGGATAGCATGCATGTAACGGTCCACGTTATTTTCTTTAAAACATCTTGGTATAATCTAAGACTAAACATATTCTCTTTCTTCTTTAAGAGTATCCCTTTAGAAACATTTTTAAATTTCTCAAATGACTAATGAGTAAAATGGTAAAAAACAAAAATTAAAACAAGAGTTCTAGGAAAAGTATTGATATAATTCACCACATTCATGTTGATTTATCTACTATAACATTTTAGAAAGGGGAATTTTATGGAAAAACACAGTTAATTCCCATCCATGATGACCAAAGTTTTAAAATTTTCTCCTCAGGTTCACATGGCAGCTGACTGCAAATACATAAAACAGTTCTAGAAGACTCCTGATTTGTTTATTTTTGTTTGCACTTTATTGTGTTAAGATAAAAAATAAAGCATGAGATAACAAATGTTTAATATTCTTTAATCTATATTCTATGGGGATGAAGGTATTCCATTCACTTCTTTCTATGAATCACTGATTTCTAGGAAAGGGTATCTCAAACTAGGCTTACACTGAGGCTCATTTCAACATTCTACATTTGTTTTAAAAAAACAGAGAGAGAGAGAGAGAGAGAGAGAGAGAGACCAAAAGTACAGGCATACCGGCACACAAAGAACAGTGGGTCATCAGCATAATCAGAAGGCAGGCAGCAGTCAGTTTACAAAGAAGTTATTAAAAATAGTTATCTGCACAAGTAAAAATTAGCACTTCTCTCTTTTAACCAAAAGGGTTTTTTTTAATATAATGAGCATCCAAGCTTCTCTGGTCATGAGAAAACCTGGAATATATTATACAAGCATGAATGTGGCCCAGGAAGCAAGCAGTATATGAGATGTGCTAGCTATCGACAGATTAACACTTCATTTTCATTACTCTAATCTCACCACAGGCTGTGAACACTCTTTTTTTCCTATGTGAACAACAATGGTGCAAGAGAAACCAAGCTGACAGGCAGGCAGGGTTCATTAAATGCACAAGGTCTTTATTCCCATAACACACCTCACCTATATGAAGCCAGGGTTCGGGCTCCCATGCTGGCTACTGAAACAAGCTCTCCCAGATGGTGGACTTCTCTCTCGATCCCTTCCTACTTCATTTATAATAAACGTCAAAAAAAAAGAGTCAAAATGGAAAAATTCTTTTTCACAAGGAACTCCGTTTAACAGACAATAGGATTGGTAAGATATTTTAAGATTTATTCAGTCCCCGGTTACTTTCCAAAGTTGTCCAAGAAAACAAAGAAGAAGTGGTTGGGAAGGGAAATGATGAGATGTTTGAAGTTCGAGTCAGAGTCTAATCTTGGTATTTCCATCTCACTTGAGTTCTAACTCATTTGAGGATAACTGCAGTTTTTCGCTGGTTGAAAATGGCAATTCACAAAGTAAGAATCAATCAAGCTATTTCCCAATGAATGACACTGAGCTTCCCCAAAAAGCTATCCTCAAGGAGCCAAAAGGCTACAAAGTAAGGAATCATTAAAATGACATTCCTAACATGAGGAATTCCTTTTTAGGGTGAGCTATCCATACAGTCATTGCATTTGAGGCAGCCACTGCCAAAACCTCAACAAACCTAGAAATGAATCACTTAATTCCTACAACCAACCAAAGGACAGGTGTACACTTCCTGCCTGTCTGTGCACCACATACAAATGCACTACCATGTGACATTGTGGGGTTTTAAATTTTTTCTATAGCAAGACAGTAAGTCTTTCCACAAAGTTTACAACAGGGCTTTGGTTTTGGTTCTTTCTGGTACTCTAATATTTATACTTAAAAAAAAAAAAGAATAAAAGAAAAGCGATATTAGATAGAGCCACAAATAACCTACCTGACTCTTATGTTCTGACATGAGGTCAACAAGAAGGCAACTTCATGAATATGCTCAGTGTATAATTACCGTCCCATTTCTTTCTTTCTTTCTTTCTTTTTTTTGCGGTACGCAAGCATGTGGGATCTTCCTGGACCGGGGCACGAACCCATGTCCCCTGCATCGGCAGGCGGACTCTCAATCACTGCGCCACCAGGGAAGCCCCCGTCCCATTTCTTGCAAGTGGCCTCCCAGTCATGTCCACTGCCCTCCAGCACTGGCAGAGGGCACAGGAGTGGGCAGCTTTCTTTACCTATGCCTGATTAGGTGTCCCAAATAGCCATCCTAATGATTTAAGTCAATGAAATCTTTCTTGCTTAAATTTTAATGGAAGAAAAAAAAATTTTTTTAAACCCTAGTGATGAACGTTCTCATTTTAATATTAGTTGTGTTATTACATTAAGCCAGCTGAAAGTAATTATTTTTGGCATGTAAAATATTCATTATCCTGAAATTTTTCTTTTTAAACTCCCCGTTCAGGTACTCTCTGATCATCAAGTATGAGTCCTGAAGAACTGTCTAGAAAACAAATAGCCACTAAAAGACACCTTAATAAAGTTGAAAAATTCATGACAGTCACACAAAAGCACAGCAGGTCCAGGACTGGAAGCTGTGTCTTTCCCATGTAGAATAATATTTTCTAATCTTGTCCATTTTAACAGTCTCTCAGCTGTGTAGGACAATGAGTTAAAATTTATTAAATACAAAACAGTAGTGAATCCTCCTCATTGTGTTATGTATACTGCATGCTTTCAATTTCAATTTTTAATGTCACCCATTAATATCAGCCCTGCCACGACTTCTTTTTTAAATGTTCCAGTTAACTCTTATTAACTTCAGTTTGTCTCAGAGTCATACCTTCAACCTATTGACGGAAAACTTTACACGTTTTCCTTCTAACAAAATGCTCTCTTGCGCAGATGTAAGTCTAACCGCACAAAATGATAAAGCCAAGAATTACTTTAAAAAAAAAAGAAAAAGAGAAAAGCAAAATCTCTATTCAGCTAAGTACCTTCTTACACGGCGAAGGATCCAACTGAACTGCCTTTCAGCGCCTTTGAATGATAAGCCTGGGCCCTTGGTAACACATTTTTATCAAGCCCAGACTTAGAGAACCCTTACAGAACAGAACTCGGGACAGTCCTCCTGTCAGCACCTCCACAATGAGGACCACATCTGAGGGTGGCGCCTCTTTCCCATCCCTCTGCCAGAGCCAGGTACTGCCTTTTAATTCCTTTTTATTAGGGCAAATAGACCCAGTGAAAGTAAGGAGAAATCCAGAAAAAGAAAAAAGAGGGGAAAGGAAAATAAAGTAAGAAATTAGGTCTTTGGGAACGGAAATAGGAAGAAAGAACAGCCTAACCATGTATTTAGGTATTTAGGTCATTAAGTAAATGGCCGTCAACACAACAGACTTAAAGCATCCCCCTCTCAACAACACACAAACCCTAAAGACAGTAGCAAAATAACACTGCAGTCTAAAAATACTGAGTAAATAAGATGTCAGATATGCTCAAGAGAATCCGTGCTACAATGAGTAACTTCCTACTGTTCAAGATTATTTTCATTTTCTTAACAGAAATGAAAAACTGATGAGCTTAATTAAAGAAAAACAAAAGGATATTATTTTGTTGTTAAAGGATCAATTCATTTTTTTAATTGGAATGATGATTAATAAGCTGAGCATTTGATTTCTACGTTAGCCAGTTTGAATAATGCATTGTTTCTCCACAAGCATTTCCATTAAGAAAGGCTCTGTGGATGAAGAAATGATACAGCTCTTCCTCTCTTCTCCTGATCTCTGACTCTGTGGCATGAAATGCTTCCCAGAGCGTTTGAACAGAACAACACCGCACACCGCCCTCACCCAAATGAACTCTAGTCATAAATTTTTCACCTTAGGGTTTGAATGTACACTATGAAATTTGCTAGGCTTCCTACAGGGAATGTACAAATTAAAAAAGAATCAATACTTTTATTTTTCCTAGTCTCTAAATTTCTTTGAAAAGTGGGGAGGGAGAAGGCAGTACAGGTCATGCTCAGTGAGGAGACGGGGGTACGTCGGATGTCACCGCCCCGGGCATCATTTTCCGGACGTCATCTGTACATATTAAAACTTCCTGGAGCTTGAGTAGTTCAGAAAGTTTTTCATCTTATTTTTTTCGCCTGTTTACAGTTGTATCTTACAGGAAAAATCTCCTTCTTCTACACAATGTCTTGTTTGTATGTCAGGAAAGAAAGGCTGCTAATGCCTGACTTATGCCTCTTTTCCCTTATTTCTCTAAAGCTTAAAAATAGATGTCGAAGTTCCTTGAAAGGGTTTTTGACTCCCTTCCTCCTCTCCCTGGTCCTTAAGTAGACGAGGATCACCACGCAAAATGTGGAAGCCAGCTGCTTTTTGGGAAATAAAAATGGCATCAGCTTCGGCAGACAGGGGTGAGATCAATCATTTCCTATGATCCCCAAACAATCTTCTCTCTGACCAAGGCCTTGAAAAGGTAGTTGTGTAGCGGCAAAAACATACCACGAGAGGGACAAGAGGATTTTCACATGGTGAAGAATTCATTCCACGCACAGAACAACCCGGGCTCCAAACCTCACATGAAAGGAAATCTTGTAACCATTATATTCCATGTTCTTTGGATAGTAACAAGCAGGGAATCCCAGAAAAAAATTCTCTCACTGAAAAAGTCACCCCACGATTCACTCTCTTCTCCCTGCTACCACAAAGTTCCCTGACAATATTCCGTGGGAAAAAAGGAGTTAACTCCTAGTTCATTTCCAACACAATGATTCAAATTGTGGACACAAGCTAGAAGTAAATTCCAGTTTCTTGTCTCATTCCTTTAGATACATACATATGTGTGTGTGTGTGTGTGTGTGCATATTCTAATCAAGCATCCCAAGTTCAGAAAATACCTCTTAGGCTGTACAGAGTCATTAGCTATTCATGTTTATAGGGAAAGTCCTGTGGAAAGCTTTGCAGACTGATGAAGGCAGGTGCCCAATCTAACTTTTAAGTGTGTGTCAGGCATATAAGGTGGGGAGACAGAAGCACCAGAATTTCTGTTTTTCGCTGAAGTGGATGACGCCAGCTCACTATCTGTAACAGCCTGCTCCTTTGGAATCAGCTCCCCATGTCACAATGACCTAGCAAACTGGAATGCTTTCACTATCACTGGAGTCCTTGCAATCCTGCTTTGGCTGTGACCCATTCACTTTTGCCCCAACTTCTCCGAGATGCCTTACTCAGCATCTAATTAGTTAGGGAGGATTTGCCGCGGCTCTTAACCCTGACACAGAGTGGGAGGATGTGCTGCTGTGGGAGCCCAAATCTGTCCTGTCACTCCATTAATCAGATTTCCATAAAGCCACGCATGAACAACAGAATTTATCAGTGAGTGTTCAGATACACTCATAAATGCAATTATAAAAAAATACCTACAATTAGAGATAAGATAGCTGCACCTTTAGGGATTGATTTTTCGACTGTGGTTACTCGACTCACCTTAGCAAAAGGCTTTACAAATTACTTACACACACACACACACACACACACACACACACACAGTCCCAGGGAGCAGACGACAGAAACGTGAGAAAAGTAATTTCAAAATGATCACCTACTATGTTCCAAGTCACTTAATGTACTGTGGCGAAAATAAACTTGAAATTTGTGCACAGATTTTTAATATATGCCAATATATACCACACACATCTGAGAATATGTTTGTGCCTGATCTGCTTTTACACATATGTAAACACCACAAATAAGGCCTACTACTTTCCCCTCCCTTGCATTACAAATTAGACAGGGCCTGTTAAGTGAAGTCTGCGTGTTATACGTAGACTTACAAAGTATAGGCCAGCACACAGGTACCTGTCTCTATGCTATAATTTGTATTTTAACAATTATCCACGTATTCCTATTTTAGTGTTACATTATAAGAATGGATGATAAGAATTATATATGAACATATGTCTACAGTTAAGACTTCAAAATAAAACACATTATCACTCAAATTAGAGAGGGGAACTAAATTGGAGGTAGCAGCCTACCGATTCAACAAGCTGAAATTACATGCCTCCTAATATAATATAAATATTTATTTTAGCATCATGACCATAAGTTTGGTCAATTTAATCCTTTTTTAGTAAGACATGATTACTAAAACACACCGACTGTAAGAAGGGGAGTAAAAAGGGAGGAGGAAAAGTGCAGAAATCTAGGGATGCATGATGCCTGGCAGTGAAAGTCATTTTCAAAGACCATTAACTATCAACTGCTTTACTCAGGTCTCTGGTTAAATAAGAATATACATCCTCTGTTAAAAGGGACGGGAGGGCTGCACGACTGGGGTAGAGTTTAGAATAAAAATGTATTGTACAAACTAGAAAGAAGAATCAAATCATGATATACAATTAGGCATCTGACTTGTAAGAAACACTGTCTATGTGCCTTTTAAACTGTTCATGAATAAACATTCAAGTTATTTGGCGGGGGGCAGGGGCAGGTAGGAAGTCAGACAAAACCACCATTTCCACTTGAAAATATAGATTCAACCAACGGAAACTGTGTTTGCCTATATGAATAGAAAGAACTAAAAGACTACTGGGAGAAAAATTCATTTCAAACCTGCTTTTAAATGGATTCCAGCAATGTTATTATATGTTTCTGACAATATATTTTATTTATCATTTCTCTGAAATGGGCTAGATTTTATATTAGTGAGAAAGTTTGCTTGACTCTGTCCTATCTCTGGTGAGCAGACGCTCTGGTATTAATGTAAATCACTGATTTAATTTTTAGCTTTCTTGGTTTGCCCCTCACCTATCTAGGAAATGATTTCTCTGGTGATAACTAACACATCATGCTAATGAGACAATCTAATGCACAATAGAAAAATGTCACTACTAATAATATTTGCATGAAGTTAAATAAAGCAACTGTAGGATAATGTCAGACAGTTGTTCTTTAACAAGACACAGTTTCACAATGAAATTATGTTGTTAATTTTGTTACATCGTTGGGTGAATCCTAAATTACTACATAATGATGCACAGAGTCATTTATAATTCTAACTTAGTATTTCACTCGTGTCTGAAAAGAGACCTTATTAAGGGATCCACATCTTATTTGAAACAGGTTAAACATACCTCACTAATAATAAAAGGTAAATGCCTCTAGTAATGTGTAAAAGTGTGGGCTCTAGCCCTTTACCTGCTATGGTTTCATTTCTGAAAAGATTTCAAGATATATTAGACTACTGCATCCCTTGAGGTAGCTACAAAAATTTTATTTGCTATTCTCTCACATGCACAAAAGATTTACAGAAATCGAAAAATCGCCATTTAAAGCCTGATTAAAAACAACAACAACTTCCAAAAGCAGTCCTGATTTTGTGCTTTTAACAGTACTTTGTGAGGTTAAAATGGGTAAAATAACATTCTGGACTCTAGGAGATGAACAGAGAAGATGAGCAAAGGGTTTCTGGTTATTCTCGGACCTGTCACTGATCAAAGTGACCAAAGAAGAACTCCCTTTACAAAAGTCAAGAGTCATGCCCTTTAAGGTTACCAAATATCTGTCTGTATGGAAAAATATTATCCCTTTTGAAAACATCATACTCAAATACAGGAGAAAAATGTAGAGAGGCAGGAAAATGCAGTCAAATTGTCATATCTCAAACTTTAGGGGAACAGACTTAGTTCCACCAAATCTAAATTGGCTTCAGATTGTGGTATCTTTTTTGTTAGAATTACACAGACTGAAGATTTACATATTAGCAGATCTAACTTTGCTCATACAAAACAAAAGACAAAGATTTTCATAACCCTACTTCCTAAATTACCCATAGAAGATACAACCCTAGAATACTAAATTTCAGTATTCATGAGCTATTTCACACTCTTAAGTTTTGCTGTAGTTAAATACTACAGATGGTGAGTTCTCTATAACTCAGTTTTAAAACCTGCTAGTCAGTCTTTTCTAATATTTAAAGAAACGGTCAGGTGAATCCTAGTTTTTCTTATTACAGAAAACTTTGAACTAAAAAATATACCCAATAAATTGTATTCATTTCATGAGCTAAGTCAATTTTTTCTTAGAAATTAAAATAATCATAATATAGAAAAAACATCTCTATGCCTTAGAAATACAAAATTCTGCAGACTTGATTAAACTGGACAAACTTTTACCTGCAGTAAGACAAAAGCTAGCTTAAGGTGTATACTGAGACTAGTATTCCTTGAAACTGTTGGCTTTGCGAGATATCTTCCTTCTGGCACATACACACATACACACACGCACACACACACTCTGAATCAGCATTGCCGATGAACTATAGGTCAGGAAAATAAACATATTAAACATGTACAGCACATACATTTTTAGATTTACACGGTTTCAATTTAAGTTTACACAATATTTATACAAACTAAAATGTCATCCTAAAGGAGAGAAAAAAAAAAAAAACATGTAAACTCATACCCTCTTTCACATGCTTTCCAAAAATGCAGAGGAGGTTAAGCATTTAATAACCACGACAGGAGAAAAAAGAGGGGGAGGGGAGTCTCCAATTACTTCAAAACCAAAAAATAAAGAAAATACATAAAATATAGTGAAATCACTACACTTTTTTAAATTGTGATTTTCTCCCTTGATTGTACTACTCTGTTTAGTAAATAGTATATTAATATTATACAGTTTCATACAGCACCCATGATGCATAAACTACTTCCCTATATTTCTACTCTTTTCATATTATCACTGATGCCCACTTTCACACATACATGCACATAGGTACACACAAGAGATTTTTATACACCCACAGAGTGAAACAGCTGGATCAAAGACATCATAATGGCTTAGCTGTACAAGTTTCTGTCTCTGAGCGATTTCAATTTATTTTCCTAACTTTGATCCATCATTTATATAATTTACTTTTATTTGTTTTTTTTTTTTTTTTTTTTTTTTTTTTTGCGGTACGTGGGCCTCTCACTGCTGTGGCCTCTCCCGTTGCGGAGCACAGGCTCCGGATGCGCAGGCCCAGCGGCCATGGCTCACGGGCCCAACCGTTCTGCGGCATGTGGGATCTTCCCGGACCAGGGCACGAACCCGTGTCCCCTGCATCGGCAGGCGGACTCTCAACCACTGCGCCACCAGGGAAGCCCCCTTTTATTTGTTTTTTAGCTAAAATGTTTTCCACGACTTAAAGTCTCCTTAGATTCAAATCTACTTGGAAATGGGCTAGTGCCAAAGAAGCAATCTAACACCATCTATGTGGTTCAATAGCCATTTATCAATTGATCATTATCTCTATCTGGTTTTATTAACTCTTTTCTAGCTAGAGGGAGACCTAAACCAATCTTCCCTTTCAAAACACACACACACACACACACACACACACACACACACACGACCTCCACTAACTCAAGAAAACCCTGAATATGACATCTAATTTTTAAAGTGCCAGAACAAGTTATTTGGTCCTAAGGTCAGTGAAAACACATTCTGTGTTCCAACCACGAAAACAGCCACCCAGGCAGGGACGTGCCTCAGAAATATACCTCTCAAAGCACTCGGCAACTCCAAGGAGTATCTCTGGGAGGAAATGAACTTTTTAACTTGCAAGAATGGGAAATTGCACATTAAGAGTTGCATATTGGGTTTGTGTTGATTGCATTTAAATCCCAGCTTACTGTATCAGCAGTAATCAGGGTCCCTCTACAGGATATGTCAAAATACACCTTATTCAAATGTATTTATCCTATCTAGAACTGTGTGATACAGCTGTTCGCTAGCTAAATGCTGCAAAGCGCTGGCTCTCTGCACGGTCTTTCGCAGATCTATTTCTAAACTTGCGGTAGTCTCCAGCCTGGCAAACTGCTTTCTTTCCTTCTTTACCAATACTTTAAAAATCGAATTAACTGAATAAAGTATTTAGTTCTCATGAACTCCTGCAAACAAAACAGGTTTTTTAAAAAAGAACGCAGCTGCAGTATTATTTTTAAATGAGTGGAGCACTATCCATTTTCTAACGACCTCCATCTACTTAAAATCCCAGTGAACTCGTCAGTAATACTTTCGTGCTGTGCGGAGGGTAGTATCATACTAACTCTTGCTGGTGGAGGCTTTTGAAAAGACGTGTCTGGGAGGGAGGCACCAGGGAACTTCCCTCCCTCGCTTGAGCACAGTCCAAGATGAAAGTTTCTGGGTTGTTTCCCTTCGCTTCCTCTCCCCCTCGCTCCCCCTCGGAGCCGCAGAGCCAGTGATTGTGCAAGAGGAGCCGGGCGCGCGGGGCGCGTAGGTACCACCGAGCGCACGGTACGTAGTACGAGCCGCGGACTCCGCTGATTAATGAGCAGTCGCCGGCGGCCTCGCGCGGACACGCGGCTCTCCCCGCAGAGCCAGCGGCGGCGCAGCCGGCCAGCCCGAGGACGGCTCTGGGGAGGACGCCGAGGCTGCCCGAGTGTGAGTGCGTCGGCCGGTGGGCGGGCGGGCGGGCGGGAGCCGAGCGGGCGCTGCGGGAGCGAAGGGCGAGCGCGGAGGAGGCGGCAGCGGCGGCGGCACGGAGGAAGTGGGACCGCCGGTGGCTCAGCCCGCCACACACGCCGCCTCCACCCGCGCCCCTCGGCGCTGCCAGCGGCTCTTGCGCAGTATCCTCTCCCGGCCCGGGTCAGAGTCGAGCCGCTTCCAGCCCCGGGAAGTCCGTCGGGCAGGGCCGAGGGGCCCCTGCATTTTATGGCTGTGAGGTTGGTAAACCTACTCCGAGACAGCAGCCACTTGGATGAAGTGATCAATGCAGATAGAAAGATAACATGGGGCGGGGGGTGGGGGTGGGGGGTGTTGTGGTTGTTTTTAATTTTTAACAGAAAACAAAGAAATAAATGAAGTCTTCCCCTGACCCAGGACCCAGGCTGGACTGTGAAACTTTGCCACAGACCCTTTGCTTTCTTCTACTTCGGTATCCTTTCCCCCCTTTTCTTGTAAGTAGCCCTTAGGGAAGCCGTGAAGTAACCCTGCACGTTCCAATAACAGTTATGACATAACAGAACCCAACTACGAAGTGATCACAATTCAAAAATGTTTAGTAAGGAAAATACCAGAAACAAAAGTGCACGTAACAATTCAAGGTTTCCTTTAAAAAAAAAAAAATGAAAGTAACTTACCTGTTGGGACATTCTGAATAAGAGGTTAGTATCAGCGTTTTGCCATGTCCCCATGAACCCTGGTTCAGCCGGAGTCGTTCTGGTTCCGAACTGCATGGAGTTGTCAGTACAGCAGTCTCTTAAAGTCAAGTCTCTTGCCCTCTTTGGCTCTCTGTCTCTCTGTGTCTCTCTTTCTCTCACATCCACTTCTGCCTCTTCTGACTGAAAAGTGAAGGTGGATTTTTTGAGCCTCTTGGCAGCCAGTAGCAGGAGTGTAGTGTAGTTAAGAAGCTGGCTGAACTGTGCATTTCACTGGGGAAGGGGGAGATTTGGGGGAAGGAGGGGGTCAGAGCTTCTTTCGCACCTTCTGCACAGATACCCCTATCATTTATGCATAGATTGTGACTCCCCGAGCTTGCCTTTGCTCGGTTTAACAGCTGCCTGTCAGGTGTGCCGGCAGCACTGGAGACCCAACCATCAGCTTCAAACTCTCAGCCACTGCATGTCATTGGATAGCAGAGCTAAGAGTCAACTGCACTGTTCCACTGTCAGGCACTAAATGACACCCTGCACTAACCCCTCTCCAGACACACGGATAGAGAGATACGCACTTATGTACACTCCAAGCAGCACCATGATCAGGGATGGTCCACGGGGCAAGGAGAGACTGGGGCCCTTCCCAGGGAATTTTTCCCAACAATGCTCTCGGGTATAGCATGCAATATCTGACATCAGTCTTTGCTTTAACATTTGTAAACCGCCCGGCTTAAAAACATTTTTTTCCCCCTGATTACACTGGAAGAAAGAAAAATACTCAGCTATAAGAGAATGTGAAGTTGGCTTAGGTGTTGTCTAAAATGTTAGCTCCTAAAAGTCATATAGTATGTACTGGACTATTTATAACCACATATAAACTTCTAGAGAAAAATAATATACACAGAGACATGACCTTACACTCTAAAAGGTAAATAAATAAACCTAGCAGTTTTCTAAACGTAGAAGATGCACAATAAACATCTGCAAAATAAATACACACTCTTTACTACCCAGTTCCCTCAGAGCATCAATTACTCCATTGGATGTTGAACAATAAGAAACTGAAGGGGAAAGGGGAAAAGTGTACCTTTTCTTAAAGCTCAAAAGTAGAAAAAAAAAAAACCCTTTGTTAAAGTTCCTGGATGAAGCCTCTACAATATCCTTTCAAATTATAAAAAAGAAAAAGATGAAGAAAACAAGCCTGCCCCATTTCAGGTAAAAAGTAATGAATATAAAAACTCCATTTTTCATTCAAGATCTCCATGGAAAATTCTATAACGTTTTCCGGCCTGATGAAATATAACCTCGATAGCGTGTCATATTTTTAATTAAACCAGGTTTAAAACACAACATCTATTTATTAGATCATATTTATCTACCTTCTTCATGGAAAAGCAGAACTGAACAAAACACACTGTACCTACGCAGTAACTCCAAAATGGAAAGCTAAATTCATGTCATCTCATAAAAGTAGTCAGCAGCAAAAAGCCATCCTTCCTAAACTTAAAATGTAAGGCACATTAATCTTCGACCACCTACAAATACCGAGGACAAATGTACCACTCTCCTTGCTCTCTCTTAACTCAAGAATAACAATAAACCTTACTCTCTGAAACAACAAAAGAAACAGAAAAGAGCTTCCGTGGCAGCTCGGTGTCATTAGTGGACAATGAGAAAAGATGAGAAAACGTGCACTGTGTTGACACAAATGTGCCTTCCCCTCTAGAACCGACATCTCCTGAAAGCTTTTCTGTTAAACTTCCCTCCGGTTCACCACCATTAAGCACAAAACAAGTCTCAAAAGCAGCAAATTCAATATCTGAAGAGAAACAAACAAAAACCCAAAGAATTGTTGCCTTAAAATATATTAAGTCCACCTGTGGTCAATAAAATATTCTTGGCGGGGAGAGGGCGGAAAAAGACCCTGTGAGTCAATTGTCAACAGTGACTGTACCTTTACAGCTAGCTATTACCCATTTAAACTCCCTCTAAAATTTGCTAGCCTCTTGATTTCTGAAGTGGCACTCAGTGCCTCAGTCAAGCTGCATGCTCAGCTCCTGACCTTCCCACTAATGGCTGTTATTTGTGGGAGGCTTAAGGACACTGTCAATAGCAAGCTTCCTCCTCGCTCCTTGCAGGCTCTGTTGTATCGCTTTGCCTGCGTGTTCTCTCTAGCGTGCCTCTGGCTCTCCTGCTTTCACCCTCTCAGCTCCCCCTCCTTCCTTCTTCTCTCCTTCACTCCCTCTTCCTCTTCTTCCAGCCCCCACCCCTCCTTTCTCTCAGTCCTGTGGTCCTCTCCTTTCCCAGGTATCCCCTCCTCACCAACCACACATACACATACACACACACACACACACACACACACACACACCACAAAAATCAACTGGCATGCAGCAGCAAGCACCTGCAGTAATAGACTCTTTTATTAAAACTGTTATTCTGCAAGACTTGAAATTCCCCGTGGACTGGGCCATGTCAAAGCCGATATAATTAACTAGAGGCTCAGCAATGGATCAATTACCAGACAAGCAAGTGATAGTGAAATCAATGAAAGATCATCAGCCACATTATCAGTGTTGCAACTCATTAGGGCAAAACTGAGAAATGTGCTCAAAGCGAGCCCAAGCAAGGTGGCATTACAAAACAAAGGGCTAATTTGGAGACCCTGCTGTGAACAATCTGTAACAGAATTAGCCTTTTTTCCCCCTAAACTGCACAGCTCAGTAACTAAATGTGACAGACTGAGAGAAGCAGTTTATTAAGACACCAACCCCAAGTTTATTTAGTTCATAAACTCCCTCCTAGAAAATCAATACAGTCTGTACAGGGTTATTAGGCTGACTAGCTAATACATCCAAATCTAGTCTGCCTGGCCAGCAGTCGTCTGACAAAATGCTACCCAGAGTAGGCAAACGGAACTCTTTCAGAGAGCAAAGCTTGAGTTGCTCTAGATGAAACAGGTCTACAGTGTAACGTGTATCTGGCACATAACTGCCAAGGCACAAGCCTCAAAAGCACCAAGTTATCTTTCTACGGTTTAAAAAAAAATTTTTTTTTTTACCTACAACTCTACCATGCAATTCTGCACCTGCTAAATGGATTTGATCAAACAAAATTTTAACTTGCTTGTAAGAATAGTCTACAAAGAAGACAAGCTTTATTACAATGAGACAACAATTAACCCAGACTTAGCAAGAAATGAGTGAACGAGTCAACTAAAACAAAAACCTCAAGCATGTACACATGCTGTGCTTTACAGATTTTAAGTTTCAAACATTCATTTTTAAATCCAGTTTTCAAAATACAAATTTGACTCCTAGAACTTCCCACTCACTTCCACATCTAAACACAGCATGCAGAGTCCTCAGTCTTAGGATAGATAATCTTCTGTCTAGCAAGCAGGACACCTGTATCATTTTAAGGACACAGGTACAAAAACTATGTACCCACTAGGTACAAAGATGACTTTTGAGTTTGTCCACTGGCTATATAGTCTGAAGATTGTAGAATAACTGTCTGGAATCATTTGTATTAAAATTACTTAAAACTAGGGGAGTAGAAGCAGGCATCACTTACACAGTAATTGTTTTTCTGCTCTCCTGATTCCATGTATTTCCACTTAAAGAATCACAAATCCTAAAGGCTATGTTTTGGCTTTCCCACCCTTACTGATAGTGAGAGATGGACCATGGGAAGAAGAAGTACACCAACTAGGTCTAAATGGCACCCAAGTTATTAAAGATATTATGGAAATGTGAATACCTCCACCTCACCACGACATGTAGCAGAAATACACTTACACAAAAGTAAAAAACTCAAATGAAGTTTACAATGTTAAAATAGATTGGAGAACGGAAGGAAAAAACAAAAAGACAACAGCTTTTGGAAGTGCTTTCTGATGTTTATGATGTTTTCACATTTAAAATGTTCCAAGAAAAGGATTACACTATTAACATGACTTCAGTGTACTGGCTCTAAGATACTAAATTTCTAAATTAAAAAAAAAAATCTTTATTTTCATAGGACTTTAACAAAATCCAATTTTATAGACGCTGTAAATAAACATTTTCCCCTAACTTTTGAGCTGGTACTCTACCAAGCATTTCAAAGCTCATGTTTTTGAGTAATTCTGTAAAAAAAGTTAGATATATAGAGATATAGATATTCTACAAAGAATAGTCCTATTGGTATCTATAGTCCATTGGTATCCATACTATAGATACCAATGTCTCAGATCATAATCAAAAGTTGTAATTACAGAGAAATTTTATTCTTAAAAACCTTTTGCATATAACTACATACTGTGCATGTACCCTCAATGAGATCCAATTAGTTTGCAAAGAATTTTGCATTTCAGTTAGTGTGGGATAACAAGACTACAGGGAGGCACAATGCAATTCCACCAGCAGGGTAAGAAAGTGTGTTCTTTTTTGTTAGCTCTGTAAGCAACAATTCCCACAACTGACTGTTGTAAATGTTAACTGATCTTTTCAATATTTGGGTATTGAGGTGGGTTAGGTTTTTCCCTCCATTAAAAAAAAAAAAAAAAACTCACATGTTGGTGCAGATATGGAGGCACAATGAACACCTTGAAGAAACAAATGAGCGAAGGATTTTGTTTGCGTGTTTGTATGTGGGCTTCTTTTTTTGGAGGGGGGGGGACTGCATACTTTTTCTTTTCTTTTGGATACTTATTCTAATTCTTTTAAAGGCACATTGCTTTCTTAAAATAAGTTCCATAAGTGGAGGTAAGGAAGCATCACTGAGATAGTTTCATATAAATATATATGGCTTTGTGATAAAGGCATACATTTAGTACACTGAGAAATTACTCAAGAATTTTCCTTTTTTATAGCTATGTTTCCAACAATGTAAATCCTAAGCAAATATCAAATAAATGTACAATTTATATACACAGTTTAACAAGCATCTGTAGGACTTCTGCTGGTTCACGGAACAATACCTGTAATTCCCTGGGTTCAGTTCAGCAGCTGTTAACAGATTCTGTAATCTGTAATGACAGTAAACTGGCCTTTGCTCTTCTTTTATTCACTATTCATTTTCAAGGCTTGGTTAAGTACAGAGCTGGGTTAAAGATCAGTGGTTTTTCATGTGACACAAGCTGGTATTCATCTAATGGCCTGTCAAGACAAAACTGTCCCTGTTCTTGCCAAAATAATAAAAATGACGCTCCACATCGCATGACAATCAGCACTTCCTTGTGGCAAAACAACTCAAGCTTTTGTACTTCACATATTTTATAGAGAAAAATATTCAATAATTGGCTATCCAATCCTATCTGTGGAATTAGGCTGCCATTCTCAACGGAGATTTTTTAAATGTTATGACCTCTCAACATGTAAACTAGTTTCTAATCAAATCACACTTTACAGCATAAAAAGAATGCTGAAGCTACAAATTCATATGGCATTAAGGTATATAACTTAATATATGCAAATTATGCAGAAGCAGCAGGCTGGGCCCAGTCACAGAGGTGCGGGGAACCAATTGAGGAAAAGTCATTTTTCTTGAGAACAAAGTACGGGACTTGCTTTGCAACATCTGTTGGGCTGTGTGAAATGTTAACAGATGTCTTAAGTGTAAAAAGGAAAAAGAATTAATAAAGGAAACCTCCTCTGAGCAGATAATCCACCCAAATTTCCATATTCCAGAGGAAAAAAGTTGACAGCAACCTTTTTCCCCTTTGAGACCTGCCATCCCTACTTTTTATTGCGTAAAGTTTCATTTTCTACGTGACGCTAAGGGGGAAAATTCTTTGACTCACTGTAAAGAATAGAGAAAACGTAAAACAATAATTTCCACTGAGGTTTCCCCTTTGTGAATAATTGTATCATAATCTAAGCTGCCTGTTTTCCCTTGAGTCATATAGGTCATTTGATGCCAAGACAGTGAAAATTCACCCCTCCCCCAAAAAATATCATACAAAAAGATGAACTATTACTCTGCTCTGCCTGCATGTTTGGGGGAAAGGAAGGAAAGGAGATTAAAAAGCAGCTTTTAAGGTAGAGTTCAGATATGAACACATCTCTCCCCTTGAAGGGGATTCACCTATCACACCTACATCTCCCACTCTCCACTGGCTCCTAATTTCCTTCCATTACCAGCCTTGTAAGGGTTGAAGTACCCCTCTTTCAACCGCCAATTATTCTACAGAAGCAAAGTCTGATGATCTTGAAGAAAATTTCTGGATTCTACTAGTTGGATCCCTGCATTTAAATTTTAAGGAAACCGGAAAACACTTCTTAGTTAACAATTCTCATTCGTGTCTCAATTTACCAGATGATCTAGGCACACCTGAATGCAGCCGCCTTTAATCCAGATTAAAAAGATAATGCATGCTGCCAACTACTGAATCTAACCCTGTGCCCGCTTGTGTATGGATGGACTGAACTATGCACCTGTAGTCTTCTATAAATCTTCCTCTTTGGAGACATCAATCCTATTGCTTATTCTCTGAAATTCTGGGACATAAATTTGGCTGACAGCTCACGGATTAACCAATTCAAAATGCAGTTAAGGATCTTTATAGATTCAAATGAAGGAGGAAAAACATGGTGTTGTCCCCTTGGATTGCCAGTCTCAATCACTGGCCCCTCTCTCCTCTACGAGGTTCTGTGTTAAAATTGTACATGTTACAATTTAAAACTGTTTACAACTACACCTTCTCCAGACAGCCCTGGCAGCCTGCACTGGGCATTTCAGTATATAGAAACCTCAGCCAGAATAGCTTGAGGATTTCAGGGCACAAGAAACGCAGGCATACCTTTGATTTTTGGTTAGTTTGTTTTTTTGCCAAAGCATCATGGGTACTAAATGCTCTAGTGTTTACTCACAGGAATACCATAGGAGAGCACATGACCAAAAAATAACAACAATAATAACTGCTGTACCCAAAAAATTGATCAGCTACACTGAGGGAGAAGCTTGTGCACTGAAAACATCATAATGTGATCTCAGACTATGGGGAAAACAGGCCTCCTAAAATTAAGCTTGAATAGGACAGAGATTTAAATCACTTTCAGCAGTGGCAGGAACATCCCCCATAAGCAAATACTACCTAAACACTTCATCCCTCTATGGCAAAAGGGAGAAACCGCTCTGGTTGACACTTGTCTCTGTACCAACTGGCGCAATCGATGTGATACAGCATCTGCTGACAGCCTAATCAGGGCCTCAATTTCAGAGAAACACATCAAGGATGTGTTTTCAGGGATATATCCAAATGCCATAATCCCTTGATATGCTCTAAAAATTTTTTTAAATAAAGAGAACTTGGGTAGGGTGTGGTAGATGAGGTCGTTTATAAAATGTTAGGGAAATGATGAATCCTTAGAATCAGGACATTTGCAGATGCAAATTTGCATCTGAGGTTGGCATGAATCTCGAGCCTCCAAAAAACAAAAAATGAAATCTTTTACCTACTCTGTTTTGGCTTAAAGACAGAAAAGTGACTTTATTCATCTTTTCTCAGCTATGAACAGTGACAATGCCTTCTTCCTACCATAATGTAAAGTTCATGTTTTATGAGAAAGTCTAGAGGAAAACAACCAGTAACGTGTTTCCTTAAATGAGCATCAAAAAACAGGCTGGGGAGCATACAGCGGGCAATTAGTTTGTATAACCATGAAGAGCTACAAGCGCTGTAAAGACAGTGCTAATTTCTCTATTTGCTTCCTTCTAAAGTCTGCAGACCCAAGAAACTCGCAGCCCCAGTGAACTTATCACAATAATAGTTCAAATTACTGTCGGGAAGGAAGATTGAGATTCTTGGGCACCCAGTTAATCCAACTGCTTTTAGAGCTGTCACAGAAAAGAGCAACTCTGCTGATGGTACCCTCTGAAATGAAATTCACAAACTTAAAAAATAAGTTTAAAAAGTGAAATACTGGGCTTCCCTGGTGGCGCAGTGGTTGAGAGTCCGCCTGCCGATGCAGGGGACACGGGTTTGTGCCCTGGTCTGGGAAGATCCCACATGCCGTGGAGCGGCTGGGCCTGCGAGCCATGGCCGCTGAACCTGCACGTCCAGAGCCTGTGCTCCGCCACGAGAGAGGCCACAACAGTGAGAGGCCCGCGTACCGCAAAAAAAAAAAAAAAAGTGAAATACTAGTATATGTGAAGTTTCATAATCCTCGGAAAACCACAGAGGCTATTTCATATAGATAGATAGATATACTTATTTAAATGAAAAAAATGTTGAAACAAAGCAAATTTGAATAAACCTGAATATTGTTTTCAAAATTAAGGAACTCAGAAGATGCCAGAAACTCATTAACAGCATATTAAAAATAGGAAGAATTAATGGGTAACTTAGTTCTGAATAGTGATGACCTTCTGTGGGGAGTAGTGACTACAAGAGGCACAAGGAAAGCTGCTGAGGTCCAGGTGGTGTCCTGTATCTCCATCTCATTGGTGGTTCTGGGTATGATCACTTTGTAAATATTCACCAAGCCATATACCCTTATCATCTGTACACTTTTCTGTATGCATGTTATACTTCGGTTCTAAAAGTTTACTACTGCTACTGTGAGTGGTACTGCTAGTAAAAACAGTGAAAACAATAAATTAGAACTATGTAAAAGAAAGAAAAAAGGGAGGGAAAAGAAAAACTAAGGGGGGAGTGGGAGAGAAAAGAGAAGGGGCAGAAGAAGACAGATACCTCATCACATTCAAAAATCATTCATGTAACTGCCACTAAATGTACTGCTTGCAATGATTTCTTTAAAGGTAATAAGTGTGAGGAATCAAGCAAATACCTGAGTTTCACAAAATGGTGATGAGTGTGAAAGACAGGAAAAGGGAGTGAGACAAATATTTAGGTGAGAGATACCTTACCTAGGCGGTGCCAGAATGGGAGTGTATCCAAGAGGCTTAAACATACCTCAACTTGAGCAGCATCAACCCCACAACAGGGGATCCTGAAAGGTGCTTGCCCGCCCTGCTCATTAAGCCTATCCTCTGACTTGTGACTATGGCTATTTGGAGTGGATGCTAGGCATGCCTGTTGAGAGACTGGGAAGGAAATTACACATACTCTGCAGACAGTATTATTTGGAGACACTTAGTACATCAAAACAGATCAAAAACAAAAACAATTGCAAATCCACTCCTCTGACCACCTAAACACTTTTTAAGAGTTAACAGTCTCTAAGGCTGACAGCAGCCAACCATTAAATAAGTTCTAGAGAGAATGGAAGTAACAAAGTGGGAAGAAGTGAATAATTTGCTGATTGATAAGGTATACACTTTTGCCCTGACTAGCTCAGTTTCTAGCTCCCTTTTCTTCCATGTGTTATAAAGACATATTTTAAACTAAGCACTTTTAGCCACTGTTAGGGAATGCTGATCAAAGCCCTACTTGCCAACTACAAGAAGGTGTGGGGAACACGAAAGTTAAAACATAGTCCCTGCTCATGAGAAGTTTACAATCTAGTACAGATAAGCCAGATACAATCTAGTACAGATAAGCCATGTACAAAAACAACCTTAATAAAACAACGTGATAGGTAGAGGTAGCAGCCAAACTGTATAGGACTTAAGAAAAGGAGATTCCTTCCAGCTGGTATGGGCAGAGAAAGTTTCTAAGCAGAAGCAGCATTTGCCCTGAAACTTAAGAACTGGTAATTTTCCTAAAGAAGTGGTCCACTGGACTTCCCTGGTGGTCCAGTGGTTGAGATTCTGCACTTGCAACGCAGGGGATGTGGGTTTGATCCCTGGTCGGGGAACTAAGATCCCACATGCCGCATGGCACAGCCAAAAAATTTTTTTTAAAAAAAGTAGAGAAGTGAGAGCTGTCAAAAATTGAATCAGAGTACCGAGGCCAATGGAAAGGAGACACCCAAAAGAAGTGGTCCAGTTGGACTAGAACGTTAAGGTGGAATCCGTGTAGAGCGATGATGAATGAAAGGGGTAGACTGGTCAGTGGGAACTATTATAATGGGAGGGGTCCTGTATGTCACTAGGAAGAGTTGCTATTTATCCTGTTATCCATCAACAGTCAAGACCGCTGAAAGCTTCTCAACAGCAGTACAGTATGAACATTGCTGTACTTGAAGAGGATTTATCTGGCAACAGCATGACAGACGGACTGAAGTGTGAAAAGACAGAAGCAAAGATACCAATTAGGATAGCTATTATAACAATCTGGGTAAAAAGACTACAGGCAATAGGGCTGAGGAAAAAAGAGCAAGATACAGCATGGAGATAAAATCCAGGGGACAAGAATGACTGATGTGCGTAACAAATGAGAAGAGCCAAAGGTGACACTAAAGCTCTGATATTCTGAGCACAGGAAACTGGTCGCACTCTCAACAGACATGGGAACAAACGAGTTGGTGGGCATATACGGTAAGCCCAGTTTGAGAAAACAGTAGGTCACGCTGGTGACTAGGCAACTAGAAACATTCAGAAAATAGGTTGACACTGTAGTTATTGGATCTGAGAATCATCAATAGAGAAGGGACACAATAGGTAAAAGAAAGTGGCCAAAGTTAGCATCTTGGGGGATACCCACAGTTACTGTGGGAGAAGACAGGAGCAGCATGAACAGGGGCACTGTGATTGTCCAATGTTCTCAATGGCAGGAGAAGTCAGAGTTTAGAGAGTTTTAAATGCTCTAAGAAACAATGCTACATTTAGAGTGCAGTAAAACCAAGTACAGTAACAAGTAGTAGTAAATATAATAAGAGCAAAACAAAATGCATGGGAACGATAAATACCAAAATCAGAATCCTGCTTGAGGATGGGAGGGCAGGTATTGGATAGAGGAAATGGCAGTGGCTACAATGTAATTGGGATGTTAACCCAGGGCTTCAGATGTATTTGTACATGATTCGTTCTTAAGCTTCAATAAATGGCTGTTCATTATCCCATTCCTCATATATGTTTGTGGTTGCGATATTTTATAATTATATTTTGTGTCCTAAGAGAAATGTCTTAGTGGGCAGATAGGTATAGAAGTTAGAGGATCTAGACTGGAAAGAAGTGAAGAAGTAAGCAAAGTACAAAGACAAAAGAGGCAGAAAAGGGCAAACATTCTATGGAGAAATTCTGCAAAGAAAGCAAGTAAAGTCTGAGAGTTTGCAGGGCCTGGGAGAAGTTGTGTTAGTGTGTTGATTGCTTGTTTCTCACAACAGGGAAGAAAAAGTATCACAGGCAAAGGGGACAAAGCCAGGGGAGAAAAGGATACTGAAGATCTAAGCTAGAGGGAAAATGATAAAAAAAAAAAAAGGGTTCTAGGAGAGAATGCGATCAAGAAAACAAATGAAAAGGGTACCCTTGAAGGGAGAAGAAAAATTTTTTTCTCAGAAACCAGGGTAAGAAGAGAAAAAGTTCTGTGGTTAAAATATATATATCTCAAAAGTGCTCATGTAGAAAGCCAATTTACTATCCATCTCCCCCCACTAAGCTTTTCACTTGTTGAAAGTAAGAGAGTTTTATCTATCTTTGGTAATCCAGGGCCTAACAGAGTGCTTAACACATAGTAAATGCTCAATAAATGATAGCTACACAAAGGACATGACCATCTCAGGAAAGATGAGGGCACTTGCTAAGAGAGACAGGACAGGAAGAAATCAAGGACCAACAGAGAGTAGAAAGTGTTTGGTACAGTTGGAGAGGGTAACATGAAACTGAATCAACGAGAAATGAATAAAAGAAATGGCAAACTGCAGAAAGGACTCAGTCTTGGTTCCTGCAAAACTCTGAAAAGTTACAAGTAAGTGGACTGGGTTCAAGAAAGTGTAGCTCCCATTTCCCAATCTGGAAAGTAGAATATTAGAAGCAGCAAGGAGCTCTTAATGCAAAACTGAAAAATGCCTTGTTTGAAATGTACACCCTGACATGCAATAATACACTGTATTTCTTTACCTCATAGCATTCTTACAGGATTAGTTCTCATCAAGAAAGTGAAACACTGAGAAGTGACTTTTGGATGAAGTTATTTAATTTTTATTTAGATGTCCCCCAAATCTAAGTGTTTACTAGGTAGGTCTTTTTAAATATCTATGAACTTCTTCCTGGCTAATGAAATTCCCCAAAGCAAACAAAAATCAAAAAACGTTATGCTTTCTCTGGATATATGCCCGGGAGTGGCATTGCTGGATCATATATATGGTAGCTCTATTTTTAGTTTTTTTAAGGAAACTCTATACTGTTCTCCATAGTGGCTGTACCAGTTTACATGCCCACCAGCAAGAGATACACACACCTCAATGTTCATTGCAGCACTATTTACCATAGCCAGGACATGGAAGCAACCTAAATGTCCAACAACAGAGGAATGGATAAAGAAGATGTGGTACATGTATACAATGGAATATTAACCATGAAAAAGAACAAAATAATGCCATCTGCAGCAACATGGACAGAGCTAGAGATTGTTATACTGAGTAAAGTCAGACAGAGAAAGACAAATATCATATGATATCACTTATAAAAGTGGAATCTAAAAAAAAAAGGTACAAATGAACTTATCTACAAAACAGAAACGGAGTTACAGATGTAGAAAATAAACTTACAGTTACCAGGTGGTAAAGTGGGGGAGGGATAAATTGGTAGATTGGGATTGACACATACACACTACTATATATGAAATAGATAACTAGAGCTTCCCTGGTGGCGCAGTGGTTGAGAGTCCGCCTGCCAATGCAGGGGACACGGGTTCGTGCCCCGGTCCGGGAAGATCCCACATGCCGCGGAGCGGCTGGGCCTGTGAGCCATGGCCGCGGAGCCTGCGCTCCGCAGCGGGAGAGGCCACAACAGTGAGAGGCCCGAGTACAGCAAAAAAAAAAAAGATAACTAATAAGAACCTGCTGTACAGCACAGGGAACTCTACTCAGTACTCTGTAATGACCTATATGGGAATAGAAACTAAAAAAGAGTGGATATATGTATAACTAAATCACTTTGCTGTACAGCAGAAACTAACACAACATTGTAAATCAACTACAATAAAAAAAATGTTTTTTAAGTTATGCTGTGTCACATCTGTGACTTGAATGAAGGACTGGGAGATGTGGAACAATGTCACTTCATCAGCAAACATGAGAGGAAGCTGAGGAAAGCTTAGACCCGCTCCTTCCTGCAATCCAGGTCTCCAGAACTGCAACTGTGAGACAAAGTCACCCCAGCTCTCTGTACAATCAGTGGTGGTTGCATTAGCACTGTCGGGGCACTCTCAGTCCAGATTCCCCATAGAGAACTGGGAAATGCTGAGTTCCAACACCTGGCCAGCATCAGCAACCACCAGTCACCTCGGGGACCTCGACAAAGACAGTCATCCGCTGTGCTTGCAGCCACTCCAGACCGCCTTCCTAACAGAGTCCTTTCTGCGAGGACCACTGTCTAAGTGACCTGTCACAGATGCCTTATAAAGCAGCATTACTACTGTGGGCCAACATGAGATTGATCTTTGAGCTTCGTGGTCTTCTGTTGTCAACGGTGCATTATAAAACCAATACTAAATACTTTATAAACAGGTCTCCCTACAGTGTATTAGAAGAATAGTGCATATTTCATGACCCATAGTTAGGTAGCCACATATCCATCAGACTAATAAATTATTTATTAGGTGCTCAGAAGTGCAATAAGAGTCAATAAACTAACTTCTGAATACTTACAAGCTACTATTTCACTGGAAATTGCACCTGAACGAGAAGACTAGCGCACTCACTGAATGGGGGATGGAAACATCCCGGCTCTCTCACATGTCCTGTTAGAAGGAAGCACAGGCCTCATGAGTGAGAAGGGGACCTGAAAAAAGTGTCTTGGTTACTGAACATACAAAGAGCACCAACCAACCCTATATTTGTTTCCTTTCTTTTCCATATAGTCTTCTCTGGTCCTACCAACCTTGGAGACAGCTCAGAGAAATAAAAATTAGTGGAAACATTTCAAACACACCCAGAGTCACACCATATGACAACCACCACCACTCATGCTTTGCATTTGACATCTCCAAAGAAACTATCCAATGGCTTGAGTGCCCAAGCTCTCTGCTATATGTACAGCATAGAATTTGGCACTTATGAACCTCAGGTTTAGAGTAGCATTTTTTTTTTTTCTGTTTTCAGTTAAAGGTCCCAAGATCAGAGACACTCGATGATACAGTCCCTGGTACCCAGTCCAACATCATCAGGCATCTCTTTCTGGGTTCCACCCCTCTGGAAAAGGACCTTCTGTTCAAGAATGTATTCCAGCCCTTCAGGAAGGAATTTCTTCATCTGGGAGTTATTTCCCAAACTATCAGAGGCGTGGACCTTTGTGTAGCATTGTGGGTGCCAATGGTTTCACATGCTGGCCACATTAATACTGGAGAGCAAGCATCTGTAACCCACAGCTGAGTGTGCTCCAGCCCCAAAGCACCCGCAAGGCTGATGCCAATGCAAACCACTCTTCCCATCCCACTTCTGAACCACACTGGTTTTCTCCAGGAGCCAGGGGCTAAGATACAGTTCTGAAAATGAAGGTTTTGGGTTCTTTCCATGCACATGATGGGTACAGAGTGTTGAGAAGAATACAGCCAGGGGGGACTGGCTCTATTTTTTCTTTCCCGTTCCATACCAAGTGAACAAACCATAAAGAGGTTTACAGTGTCTAATGGTGTTCCAAAATATCCCAAGGGAAAAACCTAAATGGATAGATGTTTGCACACAGTTTTACGTCTTTCTTCCTAGAGTCTTATAGTTTTACCCCCATAGGCTGGAGGTTTTAAGGTTGAAAAATATTTTATGTGGGTAGGAAAAAGAAGTGGAAATAAAGGAGAAACATGTGAGAGATCTTCGCTTTCTCATCACTTTCTCAAAGAGACCTTCCCGAGTCCTAGAAATAATGAAAGAGTTGATGTAAAACTGTAAGACAAGACGAGTTTCTTGTATTACTTTTGCTACTACAACCACTACAGCTAAGATGATTATTCATATTAATGAGTTTGGTATGTAGACTAACTATAAAAGATGCAGTCTCTGACCTCAAGTACTTATCTCTGTCTTTTGGGATTTATTCCTCCTGCTAGATTTACTTTTATTCTTCGTACCCTTTCCCAGAGGAAGTGATCATCACTCAGGACTTGTAGCATTTCCATGGGTGGGGTTTAAATATGGCAAAGGCAAGGGAGAAAACTTTTGCCCTCGGACAGAGACAATGCTGGCCCCAGAGCTCAGGATGTCTAGAGTTTGTGACAAAAAGAAATAGAAACTCCCTGTGAAATTTTTACACTGGTCTCACTGAGCTTTATCAGAAAAATCTTATAAAGTGTGAAAGCAGATAGTATTCCAGGGAGCACGCAAGCACGCGTTCACACAAACTGTATCACTGCACACAAATGAGCTAACGTTAGATAAGTCTCGATCCACCCTTTATACTCAGCTATTTGTGTTTTGTGTGTGTGCTTATAGCACTTGTCAGAGATATCCATGGAGTCAGTTTTGCCCAAGTGTTTCTGCAGTCAGATTACACGGGTTTGAATACCCATGGAACCTTTTACTAGTCGCGTGACCTCAGCCAAAATTCCTCATCTATAAAAAGGAAATAATACTAGCTCACCCAATTGCTGTGAAGATTAAACATTTTGATTAGTGCAAGACGTTTGGCTGAGTGAATAGCACATAGGCGCTCAATAAATATTAGGTGTTGCATATATATGTGTGTGAAGAGAGACTGCAAACCAGAAGCCCTCAGGCCAAGTTTGCTTTGCTTGCCTCCCTTCATGAGTATGTATGAGTGTGCAAGTGTGTTTAATTCGTAGGCAACATGTTAAAAACAGAATCAAGAAATTTTAAATGAAACTATGGATTTCCAGCTGTTGGGGACAGGGTGGAGTATCAGGGAACTAAAGATACAGCAGCAGAAATCTGTGTTTCTTCATAACAACGATCCTCCGAGGTGGAGCTGTGCTCTCAGATGGGCACAGTCTCCATGACTCCCCTTCATATTATAAGCCACTTGTTTCCCTCAATTCCATCATTTGCCTGACCTCTATAGCCATTTGAGTTTGCGACCCCTGCCTATAAGTGACTCCTCCTTAACATGGCATACATATATGAAGAATTCACACATAAATGAATATCATATTTAAAGTGTCAAGTACCAAAAATGTTTTCTATCATGTCTACCTCTGACAAAAGTAACACTGAAATGCATTATGTTCCCTTTTGCATTTTCCTAAACCGTACATTGTTTTATATTTATTTATATGTGTGTGTGTGTATATATATATATATATAACAATAAAATACACACAGACACACACACACACACATATATATATATATATATATATATATATATCAGCAGTGAGTAAATACATTACCTGTCACTATATCAGGGCTTTTGCCACAGTTACAGATATGGGCTTTGTGACAGCTATTTCAGTAACGGTGGTTCTCAAACATACATGTTTTTAACTGATAAAGACCTTTTTTAAAAAAGAAATTCATACTGAACATGCAGGATAAGAAGCATAAAGCCTGGGCCCCTTGGTCTCTATAACCTGAGACACCTACATGAAATTGTAAAACCCCACCAAAAGAAGTTTAGAAAACTGATCTACTCCCATTGCTTTACCATACAAACAGGAAAACTGAGACAAAGTAACAAAATAAGCAGGTGGCAGACTGGACCATTTTTTGAGACCTGGGTCTCCCAAACTGCTTTTACATCGAGTTCAAAGCACAGGTCAAGAGTGTTGGGGATACAGTAGTGTACGAAGCCGCTCTGCTGACTTAATGAGAACCAACCATTAAACTTTCAGGAATTTTCTAAGCCAGTTGACTTCACATTGGTAATTCACATCAGTAAATGCTACAGATCGGAGCTCCCCTACCCCATGAACTAGTTGTTAAACACTTACAAATGTATTACTGGTTAAGATCCCGGCATTTGGCTGTTGGGGATTTTCACATGGTACGTGTATACTTCGTTCTAGAGATTTGAGGATTTTGGTGAAGAATATGAATAAAACCAAACCAAACCCTTAAGAGTTACAGAACAAATCTGGAGTGCCTAGTATGTCCAAGGCATTATGATAATAAGTTTTCTAAAAGATACAATTATAGTAAGATCTCAGTGTCCAGAGCTCTTAGGAAATTAATTGTTCTGGGTAGGCAAAGAGTCTGGGGGGTGTTACTTTATATTTATTGAGCACCTGTTGTATGCCAGGTACTGTGGAAAGCATAAAATATTTTTTTCATTTGTTCTTCACAGGTGCTATGAGATAGGTCTTATTATTCTCATTTTACCAATAAGGAAATTGACGCTAAGAAAGTTGACTCACTTGGCCAAGGTCTTATATTAAGTGTCAAAGTGGGGATTCAAGACCAAGTTGGTCTGGTTTCAAAAGATGTGCTCATCCCCATATCCTGCAATGCCTCTCCAATTTCTACCATTTTAGACAAGAATTCTTTGAAAAGGTGCTGCATATTCAACATATATTTTTAAACAGGACGTATCTTTCTTGATAATCAAATTTTTTCATTTCGAACACCAAATTAATATGTAGTGATACCTTTAGGGTTTCTAAGGGCTAGAGGGGCCCTGATTGTTCCTGGAGGGAAAAAAGAATCTCTGGGAATGCTCTGTTTTTAAATTTTAAAATCCATCATTTTATCCTTTCATAGTTAGTTGTAATTACTTCTTGTATCTCTAATACCTGCCACCTTCCCACTTCTAGAATTTGCTGTTTTATTTTATTATAAGCCTTTCTAAAGGAATATTAAGCAACTGTTAAGATGAAAACAAAAAAAGACTGGAAGCAGCAGTCCCTGCTACTCTACCCTTTCATGTTCCCAGGTTTCACTGACTCGTGGTCAACCGTGGTCCGAAAACATTAAATGGGCAATTTCAGAAATAAAACAATTCATAAGCTTTAAAATGCACACCAATCTGACCGGCATGATAAAATCTCTCATCCTCCTGTTCGGTTCTGCTTGGGATGTGAATCATCCCTTTGTCTGGCGCATTCTGCCCGTTAGTTGCTTAGTAGCTACCTCAGTCATCATATCAACTGTCCCGGGATCACAGTGCTTGTGTTTAAGTCGTCCTTATTTTACTCACTAGCTGCCCCAAAGCACTAGAGCAATGATGCTGGCAATTCAGATACATCAAAGAGAAGCTTTCAAGAGCTTCCTTTAGGTAAAAAGGTGAGAGTTCTTGACTTAATAAGGAAAGGGGAAAATATCGTATGCTGAGGTTGCTAAGATCTATGGTAAGAACTCATCTTCTATCTGTGAAATTGTGAAGAAGGAAAAAGAAATCTGTGCTAGTTTTGCAGTGCTACAACACTGCAAACTACAGTTAAGGCCTTGGTGCGTAAGTGCTTAGCTGAGACGGAAAAGGCATGAAACTTGTACATATATTTTGAGAGAGTAAAAGAGAAAGAGAGAGACCTCATTCACATAACTTTTATAATAGTATATTGTTGTAATTGTTATATTATTGGTTATTGTTGTCAATCTCTTACTGTGCCTAATTTATCAATTAAACTTTATCATAGGTATGTGTGTATAGGAAAAAACAAGGTATATATATGGTTTGATACTACCCAGGGTTTCAGACATCCACTGGAGTCTTGAAATGTGTCCCCCACAAATAAGGGGGTACTACTGTATTGATAAGGAATATCTCCAAATATACCATAGTAAGAGGCAAGATATAGAACAGTAAATAGAGTGCACTACCATTTATGGCAAAGAAGAAAAAAACTGGGGAGGAGGTAATAAATACTTCTATATTTGGACTAAGCTATTTCTGGAAATACCTTTAAGAATCTGGTCAACAGAAATTACTTCAGAGGAGGGATGGGAAATCTGTTTTCTCTGTATAGGCTTCTGAACTCTTTTCTCATTTCTTATAATATTTATGTAACAGCAATTAGCAAAAAACACACTTTAGAGTTTTCAGGTTCTAAGCAAACTGTGAGGGGGAACAACTATCTTAGAAGTTCGGTACTTAAGCTTAGATGCTTTGTTGCATCTCCTCAGGATGCTCCAAAGCACTGTTTTACCTGGTTCTTAACTGTGTTCATATTTGTAAGGTGTTTGGCACACTAAGGACCAGGCCTTCTACTTTTACCTGACTTAACAGTGTCGTTGGAGAGATCAGACATAAACACACCAGTTAAAGAGAAGATATAAATCACTGCTCTCTCTTGCTAAAATAGGAAGTGCCACAGTCAGTGCTTGTGTTATTAGTTACACTGCTTCCAGGAGCCAAAGAAATTTGGTCAAAAGAAGGATATGGCCTGAGTTTCTTTGGCTAAGGAGACTATCAAAAGACAAGGAGGGCATTCCAAATGGTGGAGGGGCATGAACAAAACTAAGAAAGCATCATTCCTTAGGTAGATGAAGGATGTTTGTAAAATAAGAAATTAGAGAACATGCAGGCAAATGAGGAGGCCTTGAAATTTAGACTTTCAGTTTCTGAATTGAAAAGTTAAGGAAGGGAAGTTGTGTTTCATCTAGGGACAGTGTACCAGAAAACAGAGATGTGAGGCAGAAGTATTCAATTAGGGGATTTATGTCATGTTCAAACATCTCCCTAGAATGTAAGCTCCAAGAGCAAGGAAGCCTGTCGGGTTTGCATCTGTCTACGTCACGAGCATCTTGACACTTGACGCTATACCAGACACTAATAGAAAATGGACAGCCCATTTCATGGCAAGAGGACCTACACTAGATAATAGTGAGAAACGAAACAATTTCGAGTTGTTTTGTTTTTTAAAGGATCTACAAGAACTGATGCTTAAGTGAATTTTAGCTTTCAGGGAAAAGAAGGAGCCAAAGATATTTTAAAGATTTCCAGTTAGGAAAAATGGTGGAGGAGGAACCTCCTAAAACTAACACTTGATTGTATGCATTAGATAAAATTTGATACTTTACACCTATATGGTATCAGTACAAGTACTGAAGAGTTAAATATTTCTACTTAAAAAAAATAGTCTGTGACCTTAGTAAATGTCTAAACACTGAAAATGTGCTTATCCTCCATTCTCTACCATGTATTTCTGGCTGGAATCTCATATGACATTATATGGCTTTATCACTCACCTGGAAGACTGGTCATATCCTCTGCCTTCCAGCACCTACTGTGCTTGCCTTGCACTATGGAAATGTTATATATGGGCTATACATTTAACAAGGCAATCATCTATCCCTGTCCGACAGGAATGGGCATCCCTCCAGAATGCTTGGCATACCCAATCGGCAAACACAAATAAGCTCTAGAATCTGCCAGATTTCTGCAACTGAATATCCTCCTTCCTTAGAACTTGCTTAGAACTCAGTCTCTCTGAACTGTACCATGATGGTCTCTCTAAAGCTGCTGTCTACCACATTTCACTTTTTTTTTTTTTTTTTTTTTTTTATGCGTTACGCGGGCCTCTCACTGTTGTGGCCTCTCCCGTTGCGGAGGACAGGCTCCGGACGCGCAGGCTCAGCGGCCATGGCTCACGGGCCCAGCCGCTCCGCGGCATGTGGGATCTTCCCAGACCGGGGCACGAACCCGTGTCCCCTGCATCGGCAGGCGGACTCCCAACCACTGCGCCACCAGGGAAGCCCCACATTTCACATTTTTGTTATGAACAATTAAGCGTCCCGTCCATCAAGGCTTGAAAGCCAATTCATGTCTACTCCACCTCTTTATTCTTACCACTCTTGGCACGCCGCCTTGCATTCGGGCCTGTTTTAAGTAACTTGGTTGAAGGTATGAACACATCATGAATGCATGAAGGATTACAGTGACTTTCAGGAGTCTCTCTGCTAGGGAGAGTAATTCAGGTCACGTATCCACTGACTATTCCCTTAGCGGCTCCAGCAGGCATTGCTAATTGTGCAAGAACGTTTTCTTTTCCCTCTGATGCACCTCAGCCTCTCAAAGCATTCACCACCAGTCAGTCAAAATTCACCCACAAGATGAAACAGATCTGTCATCCCTGAACTCTGTCTTCTTTTGTAAGTTCAAATTTTGTATCTTTTTTTTTTTTTTTTTTTTGCGGTACTCGGGCCCCTCACTGTTGTGGCCTCTCCCGTTGCGGAGCACAGGCTCCGGACGCGCAGGCTCAGCGGCCATGGCTCACGGGCCCAGCCGCTCCGCGGCATGTGGGATCTTCCCGGACCGGGGCACGAACCCGCGTCCCCTGCATCGGCAGGCGGACTCTCAACCACTGCGCCACCAGGGAAGCCCCAAATTTTGTATCATTTTAAAAGTTTTTCAGGTAAGCCCAAAAGAAAAACCTGAAAACATTAATAAAGTCAAAACTAAATCCAGAACGAGGAACTTATATAAAATTTTCTCTCCTTTTGCATTTAAGCTTGGTAAAGATACCTAGCACACTGTGAGCACTAGATGAAAACAATGTAAAATAAAGAGCTCAATATTTCTCCATGATCTTTTCATTGTACAAGTGCTAAGTGCCTCTAAGGAAAATGTGGCACCACATCTATAAGAGATCAGCAATGAAATCTCAAGAAAAGTTCAAGTTCATCTCTGTTCCCTTTCAAAAAAACTTCTCTATCTCCCAGCCTCCCTTGCACTGTAAATTTCTTTTTCTCAAAATAAAAATAAATAAATATCAAATACCACAGAGTCACTTGTCCATACAGCACACAACTGAATCATATAAAAAACTGTAACAATTTTTCTAGAAATATTAATTCACTCAAGATGAACTCCAGAGCTCAGTACTATGTATATATTTTTATTACGTTTATTTTTTAAAATATTTTCATTCTAATGAGGTTAAAAGATCCATTTTAATGTACTGTGACTTGAATTCCTACCTGATGACAAAATTAACTATTGTGTGGTATTGCTAAGAATGCTTTTAAAAACTATATCTTCTAAGAAATAAGAGATGAGATGACAAACTGTTCACTGCCACATATTGTGGCAAAAAAAAATTAAAAGGGGAGGAATTACCTTTCAGATGACAAGTTGGGCTCTTTCTTGTTACATTCTGCTTAACTAGTACCTGAACATCATAAACATGTGCAAACTACTGCCAAAAATTAGAGGCTGTAATATTTTCAAATGCTTGCTTTCCATCTTAGATAGTGTCAAGTCTACTGCTTTATCTACAATTAAATATCACCTAAAACTTCAGCTTCGAGGCACGTTAAGACGACAGCTTCACAAATATTGAAACAACTGATCAATGAAGTCAATGTGTTTGGGGCAGCAGTGGTAAGTCAAATGAGATGGTCCATGCTGCTGCAGACAAAATTACCAGCTGACTGGAGCTGGGAATTTGTAGTTTCATCTTAGAACTGAAATTCTCATGCAGTCTTAGAGAACAAGTCATTTTTACAAATTACTTGGCAATCATGCATTTCAAAGACAACCTCTCAAAATTGCCAGATTAAAAAAAAAAATTACGAATTATAAAGGATCTGTACACTTTCCTTCTTTTCTAAA
This sequence comes from Phocoena sinus, assembly GCF_008692025.1. Lineage (NCBI taxonomy): Eukaryota > Metazoa > Chordata > Mammalia > Artiodactyla > Phocoenidae > Phocoena > Phocoena sinus. The sequence continues at coordinate 66,493,530 of NC_045768.1, forward strand.
TTCTATTCTTCTCTAAACAAATATATACCACCAAGTAAACAAACAAAATCTCAACAATACTTTTTTAAAAAGAAAGAAAAAGAAAATATAATAACTTGTACCATAACAAAGAAATTGCGGGAGGAGTGTGAGCTGGCAGCTCTGCCAAAGCTAAATGTATTCCACATGGTTAGTGGCCGGTGAATCCTGAGAAGCGGGGGGGAGAAAATATGACACGTAAGGCCTCAAAATGAACATAATCTACTAGATCCACTCTGCTATGATTCCGGATACACATTTTAAGAGTGATTAAAACACATGGAACTTCACAGAGCCTCGTGTCAGGATGTTTCCGTGTCCTTAAACATGTGAACATCCCAGGTCAAACATAACGTGACATTAATGGTCTGCAAGCAAAGTGGACGACCCAAAACTGGGTACTCTAACAGATCTCAGAGATTTCTCTTTCAATGGTTATGGGACAGACACGGCAGAGAATGAATACTAACAAAGGCTGTTAAGGTAAAGCTTACACCCAAATGTGTCAGCATAAAACTACCCACTTCCAAAAGATTTTGGAGTATATTTTATTAAATCCTGAAATGCATGTCCTGGTAAATTTCTGTATAAATCTGTATAAATCTGATTTACAAATTCCACTGAAAATGTGCCACAGCTGGCAGAATAAATGACTACAATAAATCATTATTAGATAACTATAAATCTTCGTAATGACATAATGCCTAACTAAAAAAAAGTGAACGTTCGGCAAAAGAAAAGCACTCTTCGCACAGGAAAAGAAATTACAAAACTTACCATGCCAACACTACAGTATGATTCAGTGACTAAACAGGGAAATAAAAGTCACATTAATAGTTCTGAAATCTGCAGTGGAGTTAGGTGTGTTCACTCTCACATCAAAACGAGTTGTACGGCAAGGGGTAATGGACTCGGGTTTCTGACGCAAACGTTCGCACTGGCAAAGGGTAATACACGTACAGCTGCATCCAATATTTTGCTAGACAATAAAAACATATCCCAGATATCAATCGGTAAGCCCAGTCCTCCCCTGCCCTGAAGCTTCATAAGTATTCCTTTAAAAATAACCTATTTTCCCACCACCACCCTCTCCTCCATAGGGAACTCCACCCTCCTTCAAAATAAACTTTAAAAAGCATATATACAGTTATATTCCTGGTGATGTGGAGCAGCTGGATTGTTCCAGCAATCCCTTACTTTAGATATCACTTGAAATGAATCACTCCAAACGTCCCTGCCTTACTCAGCTCTCCCAGGCCTCCATTTGTCAAAGCGCAGACACCTGGTACTTGGGTCACAACCAAGGAGACAGCATTGCTCGGGCCAAGACGAGCTCCAACAGAGTGACAGGCCCTACAGGAGTGCCTCTCACCGCCTGTGATTGCTTCCTCTGCCTCTGGAGAACCGACACTTTCACAACTGAGAGAAACCCACTAAAACGGTTCATCTACCAAGTATTTCACACTGCCAGTTGGTAGAATCTTTGTCCAAGTCACCACTGCCCACCCTTGTTTGTGTTTATACTTCAGTTCACTACTCTTCATAAAATGAAAAGATGTCCCTGAATGCCACTTCTACCTGTCCTTCTATCTGCCAAAGCCCAGGTGGCAGAAGTGTCTCTGAGTAAGAAACCTCTGCCTCTTCCAACAAGTGTAGGATTTACCGATATATGATTCAGGAAAGTTGCCCCCATCTCAACCAACTTGCAATCTGAGCTGTGCAATAAACTAAAGGGTAAAGATGGTCTCTATCTTAGCCTGGATCAAAATATTTTTGTAAATGTGAATGGGAGGGTCTTTTCCCCCGCTGAATTTCATTTTCCAATTTGCCTTCAGTTATAAGCACAAAAAACATTCCTTTTTCAATGTGTAGCAACTGTTTCGCTAAGATCCTTATTAAGTTCATCTACTCAAGAAGCACTTGGGGACTGTGGGCCCCACTGTCATGGATTTCTTCCCAGCAAGATACCTCTTCCTTCACCTCCACTTCCATCCACACAGCCATTCTCTGCAACTCGCCCACACTCAAAGGAGAGCAAAGCATCTGTGCTACCGCCTCAAAACCTGGCACATTCCAGACCAAATAAATAAACCAGTAAAAGGATACCTAACTCTACGAAGGGGAATAAACATCTAAAAGTTACATGTGGAAACAACTGAAAGTATTTCCAAATAAGCAAAAGTTCAGAGAGAGAGACCAAGACAGCATGAGAAGACACACTGACTCTACAAAGGAGAGGGTAGAGAACACGCATGGGTGCAGGAAAAGGAGTCAAGGGAAGATCTGGAAGACGGAGGAGACACAGGGGAGATTGTACAATGTACAAAAAACAATAGTCTACCATACAGGAGTGTGTGACCTAAATTTTCAGCTACATCACCGAGGAAAAGGAATCAAAACATGAAAATGTTGACCACGGCTATGACTATGTCTTCAGTACTAATTACTTAGGGCCACCTACTGATGTCAACTCCATGATTATACAAACAAAGGCATGACTTCCCCCTTCCTGCCCCACCCCACCTCCCATCTCCGTAGGCAAGGCAGTCTACTCCCAGGCTTGAGATAACAACCAACCACTGATGGTTACCAAAACCGCATCCTCAGCCTACATCACTCCTCTACACCACAAATACACTCAACGGTCTACGTGTCACCACCAGGGGAATGCAGAAGACGTACTTCAAACGTGGCATGTAAGTGTGGGTCTAAGACTCCTCAAATATGCTCCTCCTCCAGAACTGCCCCCCTCTGTGAATGGCACCATTGGCCACTAAGTGCTTGGAAAATAATTTTCTCCACTTACAAAGGGCAAAAAGACCATTTTATCTTTCCTTCTCTTTTCTTAATAGTGTTTCCTTGGAGATACAGTGAATCTCAGTCCTTACTCGAAACTTTAGAACAGAAATAAAACTCTCTAGGGATTAAGCCCAGACACCAGTTTTCAGAGTGTGGAGAACTCCAAGGTCACATGCCAAATCACCATGATGTGTAAAAACAAACCTCTAGGATTAGCTCAACTGTCTCTGAGGAGATGTGCAGAAGACTGTCATAGGGAGCAGCCCTTTGTCTCTCAACGAGATGAGGCATTAAACTGTGAGATCAGTCCCAACTTTATAGTCACTTTCGTGTTGCCTTACACACATATAAACCTGTTAATTTCTACTCGATAATAAACTGGGATCTTTTTTCTTTCTTCTACGTGGATAAAAAGGTGTCTTTTTGTTGGCAGGATTATTTTATTTCCCCAACCACCTCCTCCTGCCCCTCTGACAACCTACATGCAATCTCCAAACAGCTTCTAGTTTATCTCCTAAATTATCTCTGGATCCATCTACTCTCCATCCCTGTACAGACTACCATCATTTTTTGAGGTATAATTAACATACAACATTATAAAACATGAAGCCCTTTTCCTTTCTCCTTTACTGAACCTCCCCTTGCCTTCAGAGATGGCTTCTTTCCCCGGACTAGAGTAGGTTATCATCCACTCCTACAGCATCCCGTACTTCTGCTCAGCACGTGAAATTATTTAATTTCTGTCTTCCCTATGGGTCAATAAGCACTATGATAGCCTTTACACCTACAGCCCCAGTGCCTAATACAGATTCAATAAATATTTCTGATTGAATGTCCCAACTTACTAGCTAGGGAAAGCAGAGAAGCAGCTTAAACGAGATTTAAAAGTATGTAGGTTTACCTGTTGTACTGTTTATCTTTACTGTGATTTTAAATCTCTTGCTATACAGTATAATATCTCGAAGCTTGTCATTCTGCAACTAATTAAATAGGAAACTATTATCTGAAAGATTAAGACTCCCCATCATCATTGCTTTTTGGCTACTACTAGTACCCAGCTTATCAAGACAGATGCACGCATTTATACCCTGAGGTCTGAGTCCAATAAGTCTTGAGCAATTCCTTGACAATTGCCAAACAATAACAGACATATAAATGTGAGATGCATTTGTCAAAAGCTTGGAGGCACTTCTTCAGACCTGATACAAGCAGCTACATTCCTAATTTTCCTCAAGCCCCTTTTTCCAAACTCCACTGCTAACAACAGCCAATGCAAAGCTTGACTGTAACTTTACTCATACTTTTCAGCCTTTACTGAATGAATGCCTAGTACGACAGTGACACTGGGAAAAAAATCAGTCGCAAGGCCAAACTGAACTCGTTCTGTTATTTAACAGCAAATGAACTGTACCAATCCATATATGAGGAAGTCTTATAAAATACTAAGTATTTTGCATGTTGACAAACCCCTTTTTTTCCTTCACAGCTTCGGATTTCGGTAATAATTTTACTCAGCAAATTACAAACACAAAGCAAGGATTCACTTTCTACAGCGGCCATAATAAATTACCACTACCTCAGTGACTTAAAACATAAATTACCTTACAGTTCTGTTGGTCAAAAGTCCAACAGAGGTCTCACTGAGCTAAAATCAAGGTGCTAGCAGAGTTGAATTCCTTTCAGGAGGTTCGAGAGGAAGATCTGTGTCCTTGCCTTGTCCAGCTTCTAGAGGCTGCCTACATTCCTTGGCTCAGGGCCCCCGTGCTCCATCTTCAAAGCCAGCCAGGCTGGATCTCTCTGACCTTTCTTCCAGTCACGGCTCTCTCTCTGACCACAGCTGGGAAAGGGTCTTTAATGAGTCACCTGATTAAATTGGGTCCACCTGGATAATCGAGGCTGTTCTCCCCATCTCAAGAACTTTAACATTAATCACACCTGCAAAATCCCTTTTACTATGTAAAGTAACATATTCCTAAATTCTTAAGAGTTGGACATGGTTGGGGGAGGCCCTTATTCTGCTGTTATTTTTCACAAAAAGCATGCACATTTTTCGGGTTAATATTTCTCACCTGAGAGTTAATAGCATATACAGCCAAGGCACAATATACCAATCAATCTTATTTTCATAACCAAAATCTTTGAAGAATCCACTGGTTTTACTTACACCCACAGATGTAAGAATTAAATAAATCTTTGTTTTAAAAAAATTACTATTTAACTTATCTTTCATTTGAATGGGAAGAGGGAAAGTATTCCAGGGTCAACGTGTATGTTTTTGCAATAAACATAGATTCCAGAAGGAATGTGTTCTGATTTTACCAGTGATAAATTCCAGAAAACTAATTCAGCTTAAAGTGGGTTATAACACTTAACTTCATGATAATTGTTTTTAGTTCACACCAAAAAGCAATGTACAGAAATGGATTACAGGTTACCACTGCAACAGCTGGCTATAATCTCATACTTCAGTAACAAGGAAAATGTGTTTTTCATGCAAAAATCTTAGTAATTGGAATTGAGACTTAGTTAATTGCTTTTAACATTTTCCACTTTGTTATGAAAAGGTTTTTTTCAGAGAGGATCAAGGACCACACCTGAAGCTGTTTTATTCAGGGACAGTATGTTTTCTGTACAGATATTAGAAAGGACTTTAATGGAAAAGTATATATAGTTACTTTTAAGACTTCAGGGACGGAAAACCACCAAACAGATTTTTTTCCAATTTTTATCTCTGAAATCTTATCATTTTGATAGAATGTAAGGTTTCAAACTGTAAAGGACTGACCATTTTCAATGTGAACCAGTGTTAATGTCCCTCACAATACACAGGGAGAAAAAAAAAAGGAATACTAAACACAGGTTAAAAACAAATCTTCAAGAGAACCATCATTCTTAACCATGCCATTTATACATAATTCAGTTTTATTATTACATATTTTAAATCTGTGAGAGCATGCCACAATCACATTTAAAGCTAGAAGTATGTAAATATCATAGAGCAGCTCAATTTGTGGAGACAGAAACTCTTATGAGCTAAGTATTTTCTGATTTTTATTTGCAATGAGAATATATTACTTCTATAACAAAAATAAGTCTGTGCTAGCTGCCTGCTGCAAGCCCATCCACTCCCACACCCGTGGGGGAAAACAAGACACAAGTGTCCTGACAGAACCCATCTAGGCATGCCACTAAGTGCCCATCTTCATATGAAAACTGAGGTGTCAAAGACAAATTCACTGTTAACAGCTCAAGATGACTAGTAATTACCAAAGTATTGGGTTGGCCAAAAAGTGCCTTCGGTTTTTAAGTAAAAACAAAAGACACATTTTTCATTTTCAGGAAGAACTTTATTGAACAACATATTCACCCTTTTGTTCTACTACTACCTTCTGCCATTTTCCAGGTAACTTCATAATTCCATCTTCCAAAACCTTTTTATCTTTTTGAGCAAAGAACAGTTCCAGGGCTTCCCTGGTGGCGCAGTGGTTGAGAGTCCGCCTGCCGATGCAGGGGACACGGGTTCGTGCCCCAGTCCGGGAAGATCCCACATACCGCGGAGCGGCTGGGCCCGTGAGCCATGGCCGCTGAGCCTGCATGTCCGGAGCCTGTGCTCCACAACGGGAGAGGCCACAACAGTGAGGGGCCCGCGTACCGCAAAAAAAAAAAAAAAAAAGAACTGTTTCAGGTGCCTTTTACAGTCTTCCAGGGAATTGAAATTTTCTTCCATTAAGATAATTTTGTAGAGACTGAAATAAATGGAAATCTGAAGGTGCAATGTCTAGTGAATACGGCGGATGAACCAGAACTTCCCAGCCAAGCTGTAACAGTTTTTGCCTGGTCATCAAAGAAACATGCAGTCTTGCATTACCCTGTTGGAAGATTATCTGTTGACTAATTCTGGTTGCTTTTCGTCCAGTACTGCTTTCAGTTGGGAGCAATACTCGTTAGAATTGATCGTTTGATTTTCCGGAAGGAGATCATCATAGAGGACTCCCTTCCAATCCCACCATATACATAACATCACCTTCTTTGGATGAAGACCAGCCTTTGGTGTGGTTAGTGGTGGTTCATTTCCCTTGCCCCATGATCTCTTCCATTCCACATTGTTGTACAGTATCCACTTTTCGTCACCCGTCACAATTTATTTTAAAAACAGAACGTTTCCATTACATTTAAGTAGAGAATCACATGCGGAAATACGGTCAAGAAGGTTTTTTTTGCTTAACTTATGTGGAACCCAAACATCAAAGTGATGAACGTAATCGTGTTGGTACAAATGATTTTCAACATTTGATCAGGATACTTTGAGTATGTCAGCTATTCCCCACGTGGTATAACATTCATTGTTCTCAATGAATGTCTCGATTTGATCACTATCAACTTCAACTGGTCTACCCGACCGTGGAGCACTGTCCAGCAAGAAATCTCCAGCACAAAACTTCGCAAACCACCTTTGACATGTTCGATCAATCACAGCATCTTCTCCATACACTGCACAAATCTTTTTTTGCATTCGTTGTGTTTTTACTTTTCTTGAAATAATAAAGCATATGCTGAAAATGTTGCTTTTCTTCCATCTTCAATGTTAAAATGGCTACATAAAAATTCACCAATTTTAATTTTATTCATCCATCCATCCATCCATCCATCCATTCATTTATGGCTACATTGGGTCTTCATTGCTGCACGCGGGCTTTCTTTAGTTCAGGTGAGTGGGGGCTACTCTCCGTTGCTGTGCGCGGGCTTCTCATTGCGGTGGCTTCTCTTCATGTGGAGCACGGGCTCTAGGCATGCAGGCTCAGTAGTTGTGGCTCACGGGCTCTAGAGCGCAGGCTCAGTACTTGTGGCGCACGGGCTTAGTTGCTCCGCGGCATGTGGGATCTTCCCCGACCAGGGCTGGAACCCACGTCCCCTGCATTAGCAGGCGATTCTTAACCACTGCGCCACCAGGGAAATCCCTGATGTCAATTTTTAAATGCATTCTGATATGACAACTGTCACATACGATCTAACAAAATTGTTTCGAATGAAGTTAAAGACAACTAAGTGCTACTAGAGCCTTCTTACAGATAAAACTGAACAAGACTTTTGGCCAACGCAATACCATAGCTGTACTCACTACTGACTCACAGAAAATGTACTATCGGCTGGGATATAAATAGACAAGTAGTTGAATGATTCGTACATCCTCAACCAAAAAAAAAAAAAGGTAATTATGTGAAGTGATGGAAGTGTTAGCTAGCCTTATTATGGTAATCATTTCACAATATATACCTGTATCAAATCATCACATGCACATCTTCAACTTTCATGTTATATGTCAATTATATTTCAATAAAGCTGGCCAAAAATATTGTACATCCAAGTTTGTGATCTAAATCCTGCATTCTCAATAGGGGAAAAATTTATTTTGATATTACAGTACTGTTGTCTTCCAAAGCTCAACCCTATCGAACAAAATCTTATTCCTTAGGTTTTAAAAGCGGGGTCGGGGGGGGTGGGTAGGCAGCAATTAGGACAAAATGCCTTAAAAGCTCCTTAGACCCTGATAGTGAAAAAAGGGTTGAGAAACAGCCCAACCCAGGGTAAATCCAACTCTGTCCATCAATCGTGGGAATAAGAATACCAGGAAATCCTTACAACCACATAGCTAGCTACTGCTTCATGCCCATCCACTCCCACAGCCCCACTGGTTCTGGGGCATCTCCAAGGCTGACCCATTTTGACCCCTCAGGAAATACAAAAAAAAAAAAAAAAAATCACAATAATCCATTTAGGTCATTTGTGAACTCCCCAGGAGGTGTATCTAACCACAAACGAGATGGTGGCATGGAAAATTGCTTTAAATTCTGTTTGGGCTCTAATAGAATATGAAATTGTTGACATGAAACTTGGGGAGGAGAAGAGAAAAGGGGAAAATAGTGGGTGCTGCAGTATCTCTTCTAAAAACAGTAGTAACATTAAACAAAAAAGTTTTGTTAGCCTTGACCCACACTCAAGAATCTTCACACGTGGGGATAAAAAGATAAAAAGAAAAACATATTTCAGGTATAGAGGCAGCAATAGCTAGCCGCAATTTAAGAGGTAATTTCATTTGTGTTACTCTCAATTCTGAAAAACTAATATTATATCTATGGCAACCATATGTCCCTGATTTTCCACAACAATCCCAACTTCATGTAATTGTACTCTTCCCCCACCATCCCCAAAACAGTGATTGTTTAAATACAAAACTATGATCTCATCTAAGACTTTCCACACAAATCAATACCAGAAAATCCACTGTTAGACCCTAATACTTGGGGGCCAGGGGAGAGTTGGAAAAGCATATCACTCTAGTCATATTTAAAAGCAACTTACTTGTAACTTTAGGATTCTAGTTACTGAAGAAAAGTTTAAAAAAAAACAGGGACTTCCCCGGTGGCACAGTGGTTAAGAATCCACCTGCCAATGCAGGGGACACGGGTTCGATCCCTGGTCCGGGAAGATCCCACACGCCGCGGAGCAACTAAGCCCGTGCGCCACAACTACTGAGCGCCTACAGCCCGAGCTCCATAACAAGAGAAGCCACCACAGTGAGAAGCCCGCGCACCACAACCAAGAGTAGCCCCGGCTCACCACAACTAGAGAAAGCCCACGCACAGCAACAAAGACCCAGTGCAGCCAAAAATAAGTAAATAAATAAATTTCTATTTTAAAAAATAACAAAATGTTGAATTAATGTGTTTTTACCAATCCATATTTATTTTAGAGCTTCTTAATTCTTCAGTACTTATCATTGTTTCTGTAGGCTTCCTCGCACAGTATTTTTGATGAACAGAAATATATTTCAGACCACAACACAACTCTTTTGTACTTCATCCAACTACAAGGTACGGTGTTTGAGGGACTAGTGCCTTGTAGCTGACCCAACTGGACATGCCGCCAAGTTACATGTAGATGAAGTACAAGAACAATCAGCCCAGAAAGAAAGTAGTGAAAGTAAAATATATCGTGGGCAAAGTAAAACATACCAGAGTATCAAGAGTTTAAAAGAATGAACACAGAAAGCAGTAAAATCTCTCAACCAACAAAAATCAATAGAGTCGCCCTCATTAGTTTCCGAAAGTTAAGGACAAAGGACTGGGTAGGTTATTTTAGAAAAGTGACACCTGTGTGATCAAAAGAACCTGGACTCCAGGAAGCAAATTCTTCACTCTGGGAGGTGAGGGTTGATCTTTTATGTTGTCATGGACATCATCAAGCTGGTGCCATCCAGGGCTATACAGAAGTACATCTCCTCCTGGAATGTTATATGAGGTGTGAGGGAGGAACTATTCAAGACAAAATGCCAGAGGGGGCTGTGATCTAAGAAAGAGTCATCTTGTACAAATGCCTTTGAACACTAACCAAAGACATGCAAAGACCTTTACTTACTCTACCCTCAACTTTTTTTTCGATTTCTTAGAGAAACAGTATTTCAAAAAACCTGGTGGTGCAGTGGTTGAGAGTCCGCCTGCCGATGCAGGGGACACGGGTTCGTGCCCCGGTCCAGGAAGATCCCACATGCCGCGGAGCAGCTGGGCCCGTGAGCCATGGCCGCTGAGCCTGTGCGTCCGGAGCCTGTGCTCCGCGGCGGGAGAGGCCACAGCAGTGAGAGGCCCACGTACCGCAAAATAAAAAAAAAAAAAATAAATAGATAGATAGATAGATAGATAATAAATAAATAAAAAAGAAAATGAGAGCTGTAAGTGGGGAAGAATCAAAGCCCACAATCCTCTTTAAAACTCCTGAATATGCATTCCAAAGAAAGGCGAGATGAGCATCAGGATGGGTACCAAGGTAGCTCACACTTTAGGAAGATCAGTACCAGCAGCAGCTCCCGGGGAAAGAATAGGAGGTGGACCACAGTCATCTCCCATCTGCCTCCTCATTTTTCTTTATCAATTTTGTTCTTGGTTTTGTTTTTGCTTTTTGCTCCCCAAACTAACAGAAGAAGGGAGGAACAGAGCATGGCCTCAAGAGTAGAGAGAGAGGTAACCTGACCTTTAAAAGTCCCCTGCCAACAACTGAGTACGGAGAGCTCATTCTGAGACTTAACTATTTAGCACTGAGAAAGCTCCCCTTTGTATATGGCACTGTAATAAAATAACAGTAATAAAGATGCCTTGCATCTACTGCCTTATACCTTACTTAAAGTGCTTAATGACTTTAATGGATTGAAGCATCCCTATGAGATCAAAGGCAGATATGATCATTTCCAGCCTACATAATAGAAAATCAAGGAAGGAAGGTTAAGTAACTTGACCAAGCCCTACTCATCAATACCCTGTTGTGATAATAGTTAAGGGGCTGCTGGAGGGCTGCTTAGCTCAATGTGCTGCTTAGATGGCTGCTCAGTGAAGTCTAATCCAAAATAACTCTCTGGTTTGGGAGCTATGGTGACACCGGCTTGAGAAAAGAAATCTATTTAAAGTTGGTATCAGCGAGGTCCAAAGGGCCCCAGAGAATCTATCTGCAGACAAACTGATTTTTATATAAAGCAATCTTCTTCCCTTCAAGTTTTAAGACCCACCCCCTGCCAAATATTACAATGCGAAATTGCCTTGAGATAAGGGTGATTTTATGTGAAGCTCGAGAATAAACAAAATATACAGGATGAGGGGAAAGGAAAGAGATCCTATCAACAGGGTCTTCTCCAAACTGGTGGTGAGTGGAAGAAAACTGCAGAGCCTGTTACTTCCAGATGATAAAATCGAACCTTCCTACATCCCATTAAATCTGTTAAAGATGAACACAACACACCCAGCTAAAGAATGCTCAAGTATCATGTCACAAAGGGCCGCAACAACATCTTTAACCATTACAAGGCCCGAAGTCTGAAACTGCAGAGCTGCACATGCATTTGGTCATGTTCATGTTTATGTACGTCATGCCCTCCTGCCATAAAAAAAAAAAAATCACTCCCCACTGGAAGACTGTACCAGGGGGAAAAGAAATAACCTCATCCTAACATGAAATCTCTTTATTACTTATTTATTTGGGTTACCAAGTATGTGATCAGAATTAAAATAAGAGCTGGGATTGGTTCCTAATAAAAGTTAACCTTGCTCTCTTTCCCACCCACACGAAAGTAATTCTGTTTAGAAATCTTCCCTTTTTTGGCCCCAACCCATTCTTTGGGGTGTGTAGTTCACTCACTGCCAGTAATTGCTTCCATACAATACCCGGTTTTAAAACATGTTTGCATACTTACGATGATGCACTATACTTACATTACATTTAAAACTCCAAACAGGCTTACAGATGTTATTTTCTATGCTAAGAAACAGAGACTACACATGGTGTCCCAAAGTAACAACCAGAAAAAAAGTGACCTCAATTTCATCTCCCTTTCTCCCTCTCTCTCTCTCCCTCTCTCTCTGAATTTTTGGCCTCCTGAACTTTTTTTTTAATTAATTGGAAGCACAAACTCATTCATCTGGGAAGAAGCTCAACCTAAAATCTGTGATTAGGCCATGAGTATATTCCTGTCCTGTACCCAAATTAATATCACCTAGGTCAGTTTGCAATAAATTCTGTTGGCTAATAACCATTGCACTTAGGGCAATTTCATTCGCCCTTCTATAAGACTCACTTTTAATATAACAAAAATAGAAAAACCCTATGATAATTGTGGCTCGTGTTTCCTTCCTTAAAATGACTAATACAACATTTTCAACCCATCTATGGTATTAATGTAGAAGTATACAAGTTGGTGTGATTTTATTTACCTGTATATACGCACAATTCTTTTTCTTAATAAAAAGCAAATTCTCGTTCTGCTTTAAAAACAGAATTGTAAGATGTGGCATCTAAATTTGCTAAATTCAATTTGTTCTTCATGGCTCAGTGATTTCAGAAATAGGTTAATTTTCACTGTCCCCCTTCCACAAATAAGCTTATGGTCAATGAAGAAACTCAAAATTCTCCCCAAAATGAAAAGAAGAAGGAGATGAGGAAGGGGGAAGGTGGTAGAGGGAGGGGGAGATATCCTTTTTGGAAGCTTATGTGTCACATACTCTGATTTTTGGAAGGTGGTACCTTTTATTTCGGCTCTTGTTTAGGGAAAGGTAGCAACTCTTTGGAGTCAGAGAAGGGATAAAAAAGCCAAGGATTAATTTTTGTATTATTCAAGCTCTACCATACACAAATATTTACTCTAGTTACAGTATACGTTGAAACCATACTATTCCAGACCTATTTGGGGGATTTTTGTCCCCGATATGAGGAACACACATGTATATACACACAAAAACACACAGTAAACAAATCCATCAACTTTAAGGAGGCTTTCTAGTATCATAATGTGATTTTATAAATTAAAAACGTGATTGGATTTGATTCTGAAAGTGGCCCCTACAATGCACTAATTTGCGTAACAGACACATATGAAATTTTGGATCTATTCTCCAGCAGCAAAAACCCACCCCTGGAAGAAGGGATAAAAGCTAAATTTTGCTTTCAAAATATACCAAAAAGGTATTACTCAACATTAAACTATTATTAAGTTATTACTAACATTTTAGTCAAAAAAAAAAACTAGTGCCTTTCAAAAGAAATTACTGACTTCAGATGCTCAGGTACTGAAATGCACAGAGTCAGAGAATCAACACCTGGCCCCCTCCAAAACTTAATATTTAAACAAACACCAATACTCTTCTGGTAAAAATAACAGGTTTTCTCCCATGGGCTATAATCATTCACAGACGATGCCTTAATTAAAGCTGGGCAATGAAACCGTGGATTAAGATGAGTGCGTCAAGTCAAAAAACTTACTTCTTAGCACAACAGAGCACACGCATAATTTCTTAATGCGTCCTGTTAGATCGACATATCAGCAGAGATGTAAGTGATACCACTTTTCAACGTTAACTGTGAATTTTTTCACTTTTAGTGTTTTCTGTCCCAACTTTAATGTTCTTTTAATGTAGTTTTTCCCGTGTGATGTATCATATTTATCTCTGCAGCCATCCATCACTATTTTCTTTAATTGAGGTTAATTTCTTTCAACTTGGGGGAAGGTGGGAGGAAAGAGGGGAACCCTCCTTCTGCAGCTCTGGGCACGAAGGGCATCACAGCTGCTGATTTTGTAGTCATGAAGCCTGATTTTCAGGATGCTGAAATTCCTCAAATCCACCCTACTGCCCTCCAATCTGGACCTAAGTCAACAATCTACTGGTATGGGAACCCAGTTCCCACCCAGAACCACTTAATGAAAAATTTCTATCTACCTAAAATCCCTCCAGCTGCAACCTAAGTCCTTTTGTTTGTTTTCACACTCATATGGCTAACAGCTGGTACCACCTTCCATGTAAAATTATTTCATGTGTTTGAAAACAGGGAGTAACTCATACCTTGGTCTTTTATTTCTCCAAGACACAAAAACCAGTTCATTTCTCAAATCTTATATACCTTTTCTACTTTTACCTCTGGCATCGAGAGTCCTGTTGGCGTTTGGGATAATCAACTGGCCAGAAAAAAGTGAGATACATTATAAAGGTTGGGGAAAGGGTTACTCTCTGCTCACCTTAGAGCCCATTGAGGGGAACTTAGGATGGACTCTGGCAGAAGGCTGGCTGGAGGCTGTCCTGCTACGAACCATGGCGGGCAGAGAGAGCTCCCCCACCCACTTTTTGGAATGGACCAGAGGAGGAGGGAGACGTCCCACGTGTAAATGTAGAGCCTGACCATTTTAAAAGTCACCTTTAAAAAGAGACAGATGCTAGGCAAAGGGTTTTCTCTCTGGGTGCTAATAATACTTGGCTACCATGCATTTATATAGCACAATTTACCTGCGCATCTCTTCATAATATACCTCATTCGCTGAGGAGTCTGGGATGGTCTTGGGGCTGAAGAGGAGGGATGGAATCCACTGCCAAGCTTAGCCCAAAACACTGGGTGGTGAATTCTCTCCATATTACAAGCCAGAAGTAACTATTTGATTTAATCTCAAGCATCCATTAGCTGCCTGACACTCAACAGGCATGTAATGAGTGTTAACTGAACTGATAATTGGAGGTGGGGGAGTGGGGATCTTCTTGGCTTGGGCAGTCCTCAGTGAGGAGGGGCTAGACGATAAACAAAGAAAGAACATGATGGGTTCTAAGGACGGTCCATCAAAGGGATAGGGGAGCCAAAATGAAAGAAGACCCCAATCAGGCTAGTGAAATGGGCCAGGGGGAAGTTATCTGTAGAGCTGAGCCCTTCAGGAGATCAATGCTGAGGGCAGGGACGGCTGCAGAGTAGAGTCAGACGTAAGAGTTGAGGGAGATGAGAAGCCAAAGGAGACATGGGGGTGGGACTATGACAGCATCCTGTGCTCTGCCAAGAAGGTCAGATTTTATCCATAGGGTGCACAAAGTTTGCTGCGTTCTATTTTTTAACCTTATTATTGATGTTTTCAAACATATACAAATGTAAATAGTATAATAAGCCCCCTGTGAACCACACCACCAGTTTCAACAATTATCAGCACATGGTCAGTCTTGTTTCACCTATACTCTTCCCTAATCCCCTTAACCTCCCTCATCCACCATAATTTTAAAGTAAATCCCAGACACAGTATCATTTCAGTAGCAAAGGCTTTTAAGACCTTACACAATCAGATCTATGTTTCAGAAGGACTACTCAATTCAGGGCAAGAGGCGAAAAGATCAGTTATATGAAGTTAGGAAGAGCCCATACCCAGAGGCGACAGGAAAGGTGTGGAGGTGATGGGAGATCCCAGGGAAACTTCTCCTGAAGAGACAGTCCTACACAGAAGATGGCACCTGATAGGGGAGTTCGGGAAAATCTGGGAGGAACTGAGGCTCACTGGGTTTGATGAAGACAACGAATGGAGACATTGATTAAGAATTAGAGAGGGATGCATTGGGAGTTTGGGATTAGCAGATGTGAACTATCATACAGAGAATGAATAAACAAGGTCCTACTGTATAGCACAAGGAACTACATTCAGTATCCTGTGATAAACCATAATGGAAAAGAATATGAAAAAGAGTGTATATACATGTATAACTGAATCACTTTGCTGTACAGCAGAAATTAGCACACTGTAAATCAACTATACTTCAGTAAAAAAATTTTTTAAAGAATTAGAGAAAAGGAGGAAATGCAGAGTTGGGAAGATATGTTTAGTGTTTGGTTCGATAAGTGTACTGGACATGTAGGTAGAACAAATCAAATGTTAGAGCCGAAAGAACTGTTGTAGAAGAAGATGACGGGGGGAAAATCCGTCTGAATTCACTGTTTGAGAACAGACTTGTGTCTGGGATAGGTACCAGAGAGACAAAGGAAGTCCCTACCCTCAGGGAACTTTTAGTCCAGTTGGAGAAAGACAGAGAGAAATGTAAAATCAGGATTTTACATTTCTCTCTCTCTGCAAAGAGAAATGTAAAATCAGGATTTGTGTTTTAAAAGAACATTTATCAAAAGAGGGGTGTGCCTTGAAGTAGTGAAGACTGATCTAGGATCTGAAGGAGGGTTAAATTTAAACTGGGTTGAGAACTCAGAGAATGGCAGAAAGCAGAAAACTAAGAAATGGGGGCGCGGGCGGACGGCAAGCAAGTGAGGAGAGAAGCGGGGGCGGGGGGTGACTGAGAAGGAGACATGGGGCAAACTCTCAGGTTTCTGACTGCCAGAGACCTGCAGTGGGGAGCAATGGAAGAGGATTTAAGTAAAAAGCTTTGCACCCAGGTGATACCAACGAAAGCAAGGGGCTTTCTTCGAGCATTACACACAGGACCCTGGAAAAGTCTAGTACCTGTTCAGATGGGTAGCTTAAACTTAAGTCAGCTTAACATCTATGTATGGTTTAGACAGGCAGCACGTAACTAAGTAATTTTGTAACTCTTCCTTTCAGTGTCCTGACATGCCCACAGGTCTGCGAGCTTCAGGGGGACCATGTCTGTCCCTGTCACTGCTGTGCTCTAGGTTCTAGCACAGCACCTGGCATAAAGAAGATGGCCAATAAACAACATGTGCATGTTCTTCAGAGATATTATCTCATTTACTAGTCACAATACCGAGTTAAATAAGGGGGATCACTCTTCCTCCTTTTACTGATAGGGAAAGGGCCAACAGAGTCACCTGTCTAGTAGGTGGTAGGGTCAGATAATAAACCCAAAGGACTAGGAAACAGTCACTATACAGGTATGAGAGCCAAGGGAAAGGGGAGTGAAGTTCAGGGAGGCCACACAGCTCATGATATGATTTCAAATAATAGTAAAGGGTATGACCTTGGTAACAAGATCAGGCTTGGATCTGAAAAACCCAGCACTGTCCCTTATTAGTGACACAGTTTCTTCACCTGTAAAAAGGAGAAAAGCAGTCTCCACTTCACCAGCTTAACATGAAGACTAGATGATGATTCATATAAAGCATCTAACACAACGCCTGGCACACGGTAAGCATTCGATCCCCGTGACCTCTTACTACAGTCACGTGGATGGAGCTTCGTGGACATTGAAGCTTGTTGTGATGCTGAGAAAATCTGGTGCTGATGACCCTCTACGCTGAAAACAAGATTTTTCAACACAAGCTACTGCCGAAATAAGAAATCTTTCAACAGACTGTGGAGGACAAGGCGCTTCCGGGTATCTGAGATCAAAACCAAAGTCCTAATAATTGCTATTCCAGAAGTTCACTAAATACTCTTACATGGCACCCAAGATTTAGGTTTAAAATGTGTGTTCATTTTCGTCCAGAGACAGCTACAAGTATGGGCATAATACGTGTCACAGTTGGCCTGCCTAGCATGTCTTGCATGAATAGTCAGCAAAAAAGATAAGATTTTAAAGGCCCACCAACAGCAATACATGAACTATAATGACAAGACAAAGGTTCACGCCAAAGGATAGTCAACTTGATAAAGGTGTCACTCTTCACAGGTACACCCCTACCGTGTATATTTTTCTCATGAAAGGATATATTTAACACTTTCTTCAATTTTCCCCAGAAATGGATCTTTTGTTAAATGACAGATAAACTTCACCAAGAATTTTAACACTGATTTTATTACCCTCACCACCCCAATCCTCTATAAAGAGGCAACATTTCCAACATGAAAATATTTTAGCCAGCATAGTTTTAAGTTAAAGTAGTATCTTTGCCATTGTTTGGCGTTGGGGGGGGGCTGGGGGGGGCGGTGCCGAGGAAGGCAGAGAGAACAGTGGGGACTAGAAATGGAAAAATAATTTTTAAATCCCCGTTGCACTACCTACCAGATGTAAGTGAATAATATGTCTGCAGCCTCAGCCTTAATCTTAAAACAAATGATAGTATTCAAATATAATATTTCACACATGCAGACTGATAACGGGTTTTTCCCTTCTTTATTTCTCGAAGAGTCTGTGAACGACACAATACAGAGTACAATGTATTTAATGAAAGGTTTCCAGGCTGATTTCCCTACAGGTTATTTTCTTTCTTTTCTCTGGAACCCACACGCGGGGTATACTGCAGGGACCAGGGGTGTATATAAAAATAAACTATGAGCCAGTATCAGAGCTGATACCCTTTCTCCTACAGGGGCAAGTGAATTATTAGATCTGTGTCATGAGTGTTTTTTTTTTAATATGCCATTGTTCCCACTTGAGCACATTAAATTTTCCATATCCACTTTTAAACCAATATAACCTTTTTTTTCCATGTTCATAATGTTCTTGCTGTACATTAACAGGCAGAAAATCCAATAGCTTAAGTCATCATATTGTAGTTATATGTAAAGCTTGGTGGATGAAAACCTTTTGCATCTCCCCCCTCTTCAAACAGATGCTATACTGGAGTTGGCTGAAACCCTAGGAAAAAAAATTATACCTCATGGGAAACTGTGCTAATATTTTTTTCTTTTATGATTGATCACAAATCCGTTTGAACATTACACATTTTTTTTAAAGTTTATTATAACTCTGGTTCAACATCTTCTAGCCCAACAAATTGAAGGTGTTGGAATCTTTTGGTCTGGAAGATGCAATTATTTTTGTACTAGTGCACATAAACAGGGAGGACTGGATCTTAGGTATGAGTTATACATTCCTGTACAAAATAATTGTATATTCTATGAAGACTGATTCCTTTTCTGGAGAAATATACAACAACACAAGGGAAATCTTGTACTAGCAGCATAACTGAAGTGGCAAGATACAATATTAGAAAAACAGAGCTACTTTCATTACTGTGATGCTGTGTGTCAGAATGTCTCTCCTTAATGAACCTGTTTGCAATAAGACTCCGGGTGCAAAGAGGCTATTTAGAGAGACTATTGTGTCTATAGCGAGTCCTTCAAATATCTTCCCACCATTAGACATGCCGCATTGACCAATTCTGTCCTGATTGCTGTTCTTTTTACTATCAAGGGAGATTCTTGCCCAGACAGACGGATGGATCAGACACTGCAGTTCATAAAATGTTTACACTGTACACACACACACAGTGGTACAAGCTCCAGCGCTCCAGATCACACAGTTGAATGTGTCAGTGTCACATGAAGGTTTATGATGTTCCAATATCAACGAAAGGACTTAAGTTAAACTTCGGTTATCCTGTCAACCTGTCACTCTCAACAAAAAGTCTTTTTACCCCCTCTCTTTAGTACACGCCCATGCCCATTGCTCACATGGGAACACTTCAGGGAAACATTTTCTGTGTCAGAAGGTTTCTCACTCTGTTGAGATTTTTCTCCCAACTGCTGACAAAAAAAAAGAAGACCACACATGTCATACCATCCAAAAAAAAAAAAAGAAAAGGGTGAGAGAGAACACAATAATAATAATAAAAGAAGAATCAAAAAAGGCTTTCTAAAAACATTTTAAATTCCAACTCACGGTGACAGGCTCAGAGGACAAGAGACTTGTCTCTACAATATAACTGAAGCATCTCTGGCTGAATCAGCTGCCTTTTAACCAAGTCTAAACATGAGACGCTGAGGTGCTTAGCAGAAACTTCCTGTTCATCTTAGTCTGCACTATGTTCTTATCAGCTACCAGGTGTTGCTGTAGCCTCACCTTTCACTCACCTACATGCCAAGTAATCCTCTACAAAAGTCCTTTCCTCTTGTGCTTTTTCTAATAGTGTATCCTTCCTATTCAAATACAAATAATATGCCTGCCAGAAAAGGCCTTATACATCTTCCCCATCTCAGCTACCAGGTAGAAAGAACTTCCATTCGCTAATAAGTGTAACCACTACTAGTTACATCTGAAAAGGAAACAGAGAATTACACAGGGAACTAACCCTGGATCCAATGAATCAAATGCACCCAATTACAGTTTCAATTCCCACTATTTTAAAATTTCTTTCTCACCTCCTCCTTCCTTCTGGGCTCAACCTTACTCGAAGGTTGAGAATACAGGCCGCCTCGAAGACTTGACATACAGACCCATCACCTGTCCTGTAGCTCTGATTTTCAAAGCCATTTGGAATATCTGTGATTTCAAGATATTTCCTCATCCAACTTCTAAAACCCCCATGGTGATAAAACCTTAAAATAATGCCTCTATTAAAGCTACTTTGAACATCTACTGAAAACAGATAAGCCTTTCTTAATTGAGATATCTGACATCATGAACCTGTTTAAAAAACACTTTGAGGATTTGTCTGCAGATTTAGGAGGTGAAGGGAAAGGAGAAGTCTAGCAGCAATCACTTTTTTTTCTGCAAGCAAACTAAGACTGTAAGAGATTTAAGGAAACTTGTCTTGGCCCAAACAATCCAGGACCTAGTCTAGGACTCCAGATGCCTTGCCTACCGCTCTTGCTCACACCAGGCTGCAGCTCTGTATCCAGTAACCTTACCGTATTTTGCCAATAAAGGGTTTTGTTTGCCTTTTAAACAAGTGACAGCTCTACTAAAATATGCTCAGTTATATCTGTCATGTGTACTGGTATAAAAAGACTATAGATAATTACAAAGAGTACAGAGAATCCAAAAATGATTTCTGTGTTCCAATCTCAAAGTATGGTCTCAGGACCAGCAGCATCAGCATCACCTGGAGGCTAATGAGAAAGCAGGTTCTCAGGCCGTATCCATGATCTACAGAATCAGAAAAACTAGGGGTCAGGCCCAGCAGTCTGTGATTAAATGAGATCGTCACGTGACTCAGATGCAAGCTCAAGTTTAATAACCCCGGCTCTCGAATATACAATATGATTTACATAGCTTCCTATTAAAATTATTTAAAATGACTAATGCTCCTTAAGGACATAATCAACTGTCTGTAGGCCAAAAAAAAAAAAAGGAAAAAAAAGAAAAAGAAAAACAGACCTAAAAGGGGGAAAACAATCCAGGATGAAAAATCCCAGTCAGTTTAGGGCAAAAGAAAGCATAAATATGTGTCTTTTGACTGAACTATACAATACAAACCACTCCACTGATTCTTTTATTTGGAAGAAAGTAAGCACTCTCTTTTAGATTAATAAAATCAGGTATTTAAATAAACCCCAATTTTAGATGAGGTGATGGAAAATATAATGGCAACAAATTCATAAATTTAGTCATAAGGATCCATGGCAAAAGGGAAAGAGATGTTAACCAATATGAAGTGATAATTATTCGAAAGTTATAGCTCAGATACGACAGTAGTATGCACCAAAGTGAAAATATACCATTTTGTCAAGGTAAATGGAGGTGGGGATATGAAGAAATTAGAAAACTAGCACCAAATTAAGAGCAAAATACAGACATGAACAGAGAGAGAGTACGTCCTGCGGGTGAGAACGTTACAAACGATGTGTGAAAAGTTAAGAGGGGCAAGTCTGAACTGGATCTGGCATTAAACCTCAGGGAAATTACTTCAAGAGAACTGTTAACTCAGGAGGTAAAAAGCGTATCAGAATCATCATGACTTCAAAATCAAAGCCAGCACTGTTTATAACGACCAGAAGTTAGATAAAACCTAAACATCCATTCAAAGACGACTGGTGACAGTCATCACGGTCCTCCCATACAATGACCTTCTATGAGGCCATAGAAAATTGTACAACAACCGTGATACTAACACTGAAAAACACCTACATTGGCAAGTGGAAAAAGCAATCAAACGTCCAACTTCTTTTTCAAAAAATATGGGCACATATATGTGTATATACAAAGAACAAAGTCTAGAAAACCATAAACCACAATGACCACAGCAGGTAACTGGATTGCAACTTAATTTTATCTTCTTCTCCCTATTTCTCTATTTCCTGAATTTTCTTGATTTTTAAATGAACAACAACTATTCACGTAATGAGGAAATCATAAAGATACCGACACGTAAATGTTTTAGGGAAAAAAAGGAAATAAATGATAGATTGTCTTCTTATAGGCAGGGACTCAAGGAAGTACTGCTGGTTGGCAGAGGTTTTAAAGCACTAATAAAATTCCAGAGTCTTCACAAAACCAGAATTCAGAAACAAAGATACGGATTTTAGAAGAAAAAATCCCCCTAAACTACAGGTAATCATCATAATGTATCGATCCCTCTTTTCAGCAAAAAAAGAGAAGGGGAGGATATCAAACTCACCTAAACCACTACATTCAAATAATAATCCAAATGAAAAGGACATAGTTTACTAAGCACATATTATGTGCCAGATACATTCACATAATATCTCCTTAACCTTCACAACAACTTGCAAGGTTATCATCTCTATTTTGCAGAAAAGAGGCTGAAAGGAAACAAGCACGTTTCTGATACATAGTGGACCCCAGAGCTCATGAGACCTTTCTACTTCATCAGGCTCCAAAAGGGGTCCTTAACACACATTTCTTTTTTTTTTTTTTTGCGGTACGCGGGCCTCTCACCGCTGTGGCCTCTCCCGCTGTGGAGCAACAAGCTCCGGACGTGCAGGCTCAGCGGCCATGGCCCACGGGCGCAGCCGCTCCGCGGCATGTGGGATCCTCCCGGACCGGGGCACGAACCCGTGTCCCCTGCATCGGCAGGCGGACCCCCAACCACTGCGCCACCAGGGAAGCCCCAACACACATTTCTTGAAGTGATGAAAGATGAAGCTGAGTGTACCCAGGTAAGAACTTCAGAAAGGACTCCATTATCCTTTGTTAAACACAAAATCAGTACCATAGAATAGGAGGGGTGGGGGAAGGCAGCAAGGGCCTGCTGTGAGGCAGCCAGGCAGCCCGTGTTAAGGACTTCGGACTCCTGAGAGAAAATGACATTTTTAGAAATGCTCCTTTTTTGCCTGCTTTAGGGGATGGTAGTGGTAATGCAATGGCCAAACAAAAGATGTTGCTTAGATAATTTACCAGACATATGGAGACTAAAGCAGGTTTAAGAAGTATCCAGACGCAGGTAGAACTGACACGATATACTGATGGATGGGATGTTCTTCCTTAGACCAAAAAACCATGTGAACTTAATTCTAAACTTATTTACATACTCCTTCACCACTAACAAACTTTGAAGGCATCTCCAATTTGGAATCTTGCAATTTCACTTCTTAGTTTTTGCCTTTGTAATACAAAGCTACCCAAATGCATTTAGACATTATAAAGTATTTGTTCCATCAACTGATAGATTGATAAACAAAAAATGTGATATATACTACATACAATCGAGTACTGTTTGGCAAAATATGGATGAATCTTTAAAATATAAATGAAAGGACTTCCCTGGCAGTGCAGTGGTTAAGAATCCGCCTGCCAATGCAGGGGACACGGGTTCGATCCCTGGTCCGGGAAGATCCCACATGCCACGGAGCAACTAAGCCCGTGAGCCACAATTACTGAGCCTGCACTCTAGAGCCCGTGAGCCACAACTACTGAGCTTGCGTGCCACAACTACTGAAGCCCGCGCGCCTCCAGCCCGTGCTCCACAACAAGAGAAGCCACCACAATGAGAAGCCCACGCACCGCAATGAAGAGTAGCCCCCGCTCGCCGCAACTATAGAGAAAGCCAGTGCACATGCAATGAAGACCCAACACAGCCAAAAGTAAATAAAATAAAAATAAATAAAAGTGAAAGAAGATACAAAATACCACATATATTAAGATTCCATTTGTATGAAATGTCTAGAATAGGCAAATTCATAGAGACAGAAAGTACATCAGTAGTTCTCCACAGCTGCAGGGGGCTGGCAGTGTCTGTGTGTGTGTGGGGGGGTGGCAGTGACAGTTAAAGGGTAGAAATTTATTTTCGAGGTGATAAAAATGTTCTAAATTTGATTGTGGTGATGGTTACACAACTCCAAATATGCTAAAAAACGTTGAAACAGTAAAAACATCCTAAGTAGGTAAACTGTACAGTATGTGAATTATATCTCAATAAATCCATTATTTTTTAAGTCTTTCTTTTTTTGCCAGGGTATTTATAGAGTACGATGCTCAAGTCTAAGGTAGACACAGGATGAGCAAATGAAGACAATAGGACTTCAGCACTAAAACAGTACAAAAATCTACAAAATATAAAACCCCCAGTAGTTCCTTTCTTAGCATCCCCTACTTGGTTCTATGCAAAATTTCCCTCTTGGCATCTTTAAGAAAAAATGCTGACTTAAGAAACAATTCCGTTTTTCCTCTGGTTCTTAATTCCAGAGGTATTTATCTAATAAGATATATTCTGAATCACAGACCAGAAGTTTATTTAACCATGCAGTTAAAGAACACTCCCTAAAAGAGATTTAATTCCTCTGTTTAAAAAAAAAAAAAAATTCTCTGGATAAAACATTTCTAGACATGTGAGTACTCTAAAAAAAATTGGATAGAATAGTTTCACATTTTTATCAACATTTAACACTAGCCTTACTTTGCATGTCCAGCCACAATAACATCTATTGTAACTTATGCTTTTACTTGTATGGATATAATGGGAATCACTGCCAAATGTGCTCTTCAAGCAGGTGTCTTGTAGACCACTGGTCTAAATGTCAAAGATCTAAAGATTTAAGCCCTCATGTCCTCAGAGCTGTAATGCTTTTCAGGGGTGTTGGTGATAAATGAGCAGTTCATATCTACAAAAAAAGCAGGGGCGTGGAAGAAAGGAAACACTTTTTTATTACCCTAGGGAAATAATCATAGACTTAATCAAAAGATTAAATACAGGGCTTCCCTGGTGGCGCAGTGGTTGAGAGTCCACCTGCCGATGCAGGGAACGCGGGTTCATGCCGCGGTCTGGAAAGGTCCCACACGCCACGGAGCGGCTGGGCCCGTGAGCCGAGGCCGCTGAGCCTGTGCATCCGGAGCCTGTGCTCCATAACGGGAGAGGCCACAACAGTGAGAGGCCCGCGTACCGCAAAAAAAAAAAAAAAAAAAAAAAAAAAGTTTAAATACAAATACATTCTATCACAACAACATTTAAAATTGCCAAAAGTTAGAAACCTACATTTCCAATAATAGGGGTTCTATAAATAAATAACAGTTCGTGTCAGAATACTATACGGCCATTAAAAATGCATGTCTTACAAGTAACCCAAAGGTATGAAGGACCATTAATGTGACTTTTGCAAAATATCAGTTGCAAAACAGCATATTCAGTATCATTTCAATTTTATAAAATTAAAGATGCATACAGAAAAATCTGAAATGAGAGTTACAAACTGACAAGTAAGGTTATCTCTAGGCAACATGATTATGAATGATTTTTCATTTTTGGTAGTTACATATAATTCAAATTTTCTAAAATAATTATTTCTGTTATAAGGTATGGAGACTCATACAGTAAATTGTAGTCATTTCTCATGTCCTCATCAAAGTAAACCGCAAAAGAAAAATGTTCTGATTCATAATGAGGGAGTTCTGGTGACCCGAGTTTTGGTTGCCTAAAGTTTTAACATACTAGTCCCTCTAACGTGCCGAGTTCTCTCTTTACTCTGGGCTTTTATCAGAGCTGTTCCCTGCACCAAGAACATTTTTAGTCACTCTTCCTAGACCACTTCATCTGGCTAACTTAGAAGAATAAAGAGGCAGAGATGTCACTTCCTTCTGGGCATCTCTGGCACTCACTCCTCCTGTGTGTGCTGATGGAACCCTGGGCTTAGGGCTCGAGGGCATTTATCACATGGTACCATGGTTGCCTGGTTTCATATTTTTCTCCCCTACTAGACTCTGAGGTACTTTGAGCGCAAGAAAAGAAATGTTTCTGTTTTGTTCAGCATTACACCTGCTATAGTTCATAGCACATCATAGAAATTTGATAAATATTTTGGGAAAAAATGGATTTATATATTAATGGGTGAATAAAGAAGTAAATAGTCTGTCAGAGAAGTGAAGCACACCTAATTCTTAGAAGGCTTTTCTCTGCAGTAAACAGGGGTGTGTGTTTCATGTAATGGAAACATCAGAGTGTAGTCAGTTAGTACTTTAAGCAAAAGACAGATCTTATGTGGCTCCTGCTTTCAGAGTCCAAAAATCTGAAAAGCATGAGTCAAGTCGAAAGTTAAATATATCCAATCACAGGGTATTAAATATGTTACTATCTTAAATACCCAACTTGCAAATAAACAGAAATAAGGCACAATTAAAAGAAACAAAATAGGGCTTCCCTGGTGGCACAGTGGTTACGAATCCACCTGCCAACGCATGGGACACGGGTTCAATCCCTGGTCCAGGAAGAGCCCACGTGCAACGAGCAACTAAGCCGTTGCGCCACAACTACTGAGCCTGTGCTCTAGAGCCCGTGAGCCACAACTACTGAGCCCGCATGCCACAACTACTGAAGCCCGCGCACCTAGAGCCCGTGCTCCACAACAAGAGAAGCCACCGCAATGAGAAGCCCACGCACCACAATGAAGAATCGCCCCAGCTCGCCGCAACCAGAGAAAAGACCACGCACAGCAACGAAACCCCAATGCAGCCAAAATTAAAATAAATAAATTTATTTAAAAAAAATAGAATTATACCATATTTCCTGAACTTGGTTCCTAAAGATCAGATTCAGAAGTTGCTGTTATTCATAAGCTTGGAAAAAGTAAATAAAACAGGCCTTCCCTGGTGGCGCAGTGCTTGAGAGTCCGCCTGCCGATGCAGGGGACACAGGTTTGTGTCCCTGTCCGGGAAGATCCCACATGCCGCGGAGCGGCTGGGCCCGTGAGCCATGGCCGCTGGGCTTGCGCGTCCAGAGCCTGTGCTCCGCAACGGGAGAGGCCACAACAGTGAGAGGCCCGCATACCGCAAAAAAAAATGTAAATAAAACATTCTGCACATTGCTCACCATAAATATTAACTTACCACTGAAATTAAATCTAAAGACAAACATAACCCTAAAACCTCCTCTAACCCCACAAATACTCAGACAATCAAAATCTGATTTCTAGGACAGCAGTTTTACTACGCGAGCACAATATTTACACAGAAGAGATAAATTATGCAAATCACAATGATTTATGCTTGTTATATCTAAGCTTACTCTTATTATATTACAAGGTTCAAGAGTCTACAAATTTACTCAAAACTCAGGTTGTCTAATGAAACAATTATACCATTTAGAACACTCTTAATACTGATTTAGATTTAAGATCTACTTGGGAAGGCTGATGAAAGCTTCAAACAATATGCACTGCTTTATATTATCTACTTAGCACTTGACTGTAATAGCTACACAACAAATTCAAATTAAAAATTAATTCACAGATTAAACCCCTACTTTATTTAAACCACTACTATATTCACCTTCCTTCCATGCTATCTAGAAATGTCTTTAAAAAGTAATTCAAATGAAATATCACAGCTGTTTTTAAAACTAGAGCAATCACTACTAATCTTAGTTATGCAACCGCCCAGTTAGTCATGAGTAAATTTTCAAAAGTAAAATTTCCAGATATAAATTTTAGAATTCTTTTAAAATTTTTAAAGGTTTCTTGACAGATATATTAAAGCACTGGAAGATTTTTTTAATAATTAAAAATTTCAAACACAAAGGGATTAGTACACCTCAACTAATAGTAGACAAGCATCCGATTTCCTTTTTCTAGTGAGTTTGACAAAAAAAATCAAAATTTTTGGTTAAAACAAGAAAAAAAATCCTATGCAACGAATGGAGGAGAGCGTCACAGGAATAAGAAACAAATGTGATTATCTTTTCAGTCCCGGTCCGGGTGTGGTAGGGAAGACAGATAATTAGGGTTTAGCGTGCCTGGCGGAGTGCTTGTGCAGCTCTCTGTAATCGTCTAGCGCTACTTTCTTCACTAAGTACTTAACACCTACCACTACTAAAAATAAACAGGAGAAAGCACTTTCAAAACTTTTTAAATCTAGTCTGGAGTATCATACAACCATACAAATAACTGTCCTACAAGGCACAAAGCATTAAGTGCCTTAAGAAAAAGACTGCAAAAAAGGAGGCATACCCAGGAACTGATATGGCTAAAACACAATATAAAAAGTGTCAAGGAGAGACTGAGGTGGAAAGATATGCTGGTCTCCTCTCAAGGAGGACCCTGAATATGGAAGTAAGGGCTTGTCCCTGAATAGAGAAGTAAGGGCTTACGCTGATCAGAGAGCCTGCAATGAATGAAGTTTGGGGGCTGAGTAGTGACAACGAGATGTTTTTAGAAGCCTCCAATCCCAAGAAGTAGAGTGTCCTGGAGGGAGATTGAAGGTGAACTGACCAGTTACTGCAGCCAGCTTGTGGTATGGCAGTGAGATTGAAAAGGAGCAAAAGAGTGATTGTTCACTTTATAAACCATCTCTCCCATCCAACTCAACAGTAGTCATGAGACTTTTTTTTTTTTTTTTAAAGGAGGGGATAGTTCCAAGAGACAATGCACACTAAAACAGTCAACTTCCAGGTTGTGGCAAATGATGGGAGTGGGAAGAAAACAGGATGAAAAAGATCACTCGGGTGGTTCAGGACTGTGAGACCAGAAGAATGACGGTCACTCCTACAGGTGGAGTAAGGTTTGTGTGTGTGCGCGCTTGTGCTACAAAGCATTTCACAGAGACAGCTTTCTGGTGTATTTTTTGAAAAGGGAATGTGCTTGCATATTAGAGATGAAGAACTAGAACCTTAAACTCACCTTTGCCAAACCCAGCTCTCCTCTAGGTGAGGTTAGTCTGTGCCAGTTGCAATGTAAGACTAGACTACCCAAGCCCTAAGATCTCTCTCCAGCAACGTTTCGTGTTGAGGCCTTCACCTCCGGATTGACACGATGGATGAGCAGCTGCTCTGCATTTTCAGAGGCCAGAATTAGAAAAACTGAAAGAAGTTACACTGCAGCTGGAAGGCCAGAGAAAGTAACTGGATCAGGTGACTAATTCAGGTGATAGAAGCTCTTGCTATGTATTTCTTGAAAGGAACAACTCAAGGAGATGCAGGTGAGGTAAGGTCTAAAGCTTACACACTTTGGGGGACCCTCTTTAAGAGACAGCATGCAAAAACACATGCACCCTTTACAAAAAGAAATGACCTTGAGAACACATTTGCTGGGGCCCTTCCCAGGGCTTTGGAGGAAAAGTCTCCTCTGCACAAGCCCCACATTCAGAAGAACTGCAGAGCTCAAGGGCCATTTGAGGGCAATTTCAGGAATCCCAGACACTCCTGTTGTGACAAGAAGAAGCAAACTTTCCTGGACGGCACAAAAAGAGTTAAAATTACCCAAGAAAACACAGGCAAAAAGAGATGAGAAGCTTAGACTCACTGATTTACTCTTATAAAGATCTCATCTGACAGGGGTAAAACACAAAGAAAGCGTGTGCCAGTTTTTACAGAAAACATATGGGAACGTACCTGGGGAAATTTGCTTTCTCTTAACAGAACAAGGAGTCTTTTCAGGTATTTTGAGTTGAAATTGGGAAGGGCATTTTTAATTACAGTAAATGTGGAGAAAGAGTAAGCCACAGGAGAATGGTGACCATAATGTGTTAACATTCAACTTCATTCCTGGGTTGGGTGGATGGAAGAGACTAGAACAGGAGCTATATTTTTACATACAAAGACCCACTATACACGGAAGGAGAGAAGGAAGGGAGGGAAGAAGGGAGAAAAGGAAGAAAGAATAGAGAAAAAACAGAAGAAAAACATCAGTCTCTCGACTTGAATAAGCCTACAGAGGCACTTTCTTAAAGGTTACAAATGTCACAGAAAATTAACTTATCCCCCAAATTATCTCCCAAATATCCCCCTCAAAATAAAATTACAAAAAGTATGACAGGGCTTCCCTGGTGGCTCAGTGGTTGAGAGTCCTCCTGCCGATGCACGGGACACGGGTTCGTGCCCCGGTCCGGGAAGATCCCACATGCCGCCGGAGCGGCTGGGCCCGTGAGCCATGGCCGCTGAGCCTGCGCGTCCGGAGCCTGTGCTCCGCAACGGGAGAGGCCACAACAGTGAGAGGCCCGCGTACCGCAAAAAAAAAAAAAAAAAAAAAAAGTATGACATGTAAACTGTCAAGGCAAGAGCGCCCTTTTCTGTCCCAGATGCCCTGTGTACTCAAGTTTCCATGGGGCAAGTTTATCAGCACTGTCTTAGCTCTGAACCCCAAATGCAGAGAGTGAGATGCCCTGCACTGAAAATGGAGGGGGTGAGCTCTGGTAGGTACAGGTGGGGCAGGAGAATCAAAATCACAACAGTCAGCACCCCAGTGAAGGTCTTTGATCTGTACCACAATAACCTCAATCCCACAATAGTCCTAGCTCCTCCTCCACCCCAAAATGCAACTCTCACCCAGCTGGTCGGGCATCTTCTTCTCTCCCCAGATGTTAATGGGAAGAGACTGGAAAGAGCACAAGATCGGACAATGACCAAACACGTCAGGCTGGAGAACAGTAACAGTGATTCCAGGCTCTCTTGGGAGTAATAAAGTGACAGAGGGGACAGGAAGAGAGCCAATTAGTACATTCCCAGACAAGAGAGAGCTGAGGCCAAGGAAAAGGAAGGAATTAAGCACAAATTTTGCCAGTCTGCCTATGTCAGCAAAGTTATTCTTCATTAATATGAAACTGACAAGCAGCTGAGACAAAGGTACAAAACGTGCTAGAATGGCTAGAGCCCTGGGCAGGGGAAAACTAGTTCTGTCTCCATCATCGTCTGTGATCTCCAGTGAGTCACCTCAGAGCCTTCTCTAGACTCCATCTCTCTTAACTGTGAAATGAAACAATTCCCAGAGCTGGCATTCTAGAACTTTAAAGACCTAATGGTGTAGACAGAAAAGTATGGACTCTGGAGCCAGACTACCTGGGTGTGAATTCAAGCTCTGCCAGTCTGTCTGACTTTGGGAAAGTTACTTGACCTCTCTGTACCTCAGTTTCCCTATCTGCGAGACACAAGAGAAACACTCTACCACACGGAGCTGCCTGAGGATGAAATGCTCTGTTAGCTGTGATTACAGATGTGGGCTAATTTTGTAGCCAGTACCTTTTGGGTATAAGCAGTTGTGTGGTCAATCACCCTACTGAAAAGTTCTTCCTCAGAGGGGCAAACACTCTACCCATCACTTTTCAGGGTGCTTCCCTTCCTAGGCCAGAGATAAGCATTATTAATCAAGCACAGAATTCTCCCATTAGCCTGAAGGCAGGCCTTGGAATCCTCATTGAATCAAAGCATACCCAGAAAGTGAGTCTGCCATATCTTAAATATGGCTAATATTATGTTCTTTCATCACTGC
Organism: Phocoena sinus; assembly: GCF_008692025.1. Classification (NCBI taxonomy): domain Eukaryota; kingdom Metazoa; phylum Chordata; class Mammalia; order Artiodactyla; family Phocoenidae; genus Phocoena; species Phocoena sinus. The sequence goes on from NC_045768.1 coordinate 66,524,896, forward strand.
TTCTACCCCATATGGTTCAAACGGGTTTAACTGTATTAACAGCATCCTCAAAAAGACACAGTTCAAGAGAACCCCTTTTGGTGAAAAGGATCTTTACAAAAGAGAGTCCCCAGCCGGTAGCTAGATGGTAACTATTAGACTCTGACCTCTAGCTCCATGAACCAAACAAACCATAGCTTCTCTAAAGACATTTACACTGCCATTTATGGAAAGCAATGGGCAATCAAAGATGAACTGAGTTACCTAATACTACTACATGAACAGCACGTTCTTCATGTTACAGTCCACAGCCCAAAGCAAGGCCTTGGGACCAAACTCTTGATGATGTGGTGGGATGAAGAAAAAAAAGGAGCCTTTTAATTAAGCAAGGTCAGCACTTAGCAAGTTTGACCCAGGCAAAGATCAGAGAATAAGGAAGGAGATAAGGCAACTCCTTCACGTGCGCACACCCCGCTGGGCTCCACCTCAACTCGGCCAACATGCAGGACCTCCCCTTCCCCACCTGCCTTTGCTCCTGTTACTACCTGTATCAGGTAGCTGAGTTAGGACTGATTCTACCTCCTATACACTTCTTAAACCAAGCCCTGCTTCTGCAACTCCCCTCCATCAGCACCTGACTAAATTACAGGGAACGCCTCTGGTCTCCCTCCTCTCTAATCCACCCTCCCATCAAATCTCACAGATAATTCTCCTACTTAAAACCCAAAGGCTTTTTTTTTTTTAAAACATGCAACAACATGGATGAATCTCAAAAGTATTATGCTAAGTGAGAGAAGCAAGACTTAAAAGGTTACATACTAGATGACTACATTTATATCACATTCTGGAAAAGCCAAAATTATAAGGACAGAAAACAGGTCAGGGACCTTCCCTGGCGGCGCAGTGGTTAAGAATCCGCCTGCCAATGCAGGGGACACGGGTTTGATCCCTGGTCTGGGAAGATCCCACATGCCGCGGAGCAGCTAAGCCCGCGAGCCACAATTATTGAAGCCCACGCACCTAGAGCCCATGAGCCACAACAAAGAAAAGCCACTGCAATGAGAAGCCCGCACACCGCAATGAAGACCCAACGTAGCCAAAAGTTTTTTTAAATAATAAAATTAAATTAAAAAAAAAAGAAGAAAAACAGGTCAGTGGTTGCCAGGGGCTGGGGGCGGAAGGAGGGGTTCGTCACTCAGGAGCAGTGAGGCGTGGTGTAAATGGTTCCTCATCCTGACTGCGGTGGTGGTTACAGGGCGTAGATCAAACACACTAAATGACACGCTAAAATGGGTCAGTTTCACTGTGTATAAATTATACCTTAATTTAAAAGAAATTACAGAGAAATCCCAAGGGTTTCCCAATGCCTACAGGATTGCTGACCTGCCCCCTATATCTTGCTCTCCACACTGCAGCAACAATCACCCAACCCTCACACTCCCAGGCTAATAAGTTAGATGCCCTTCCTCTAGGCTCTTACAACGCCTGGTATCTCCCTAACACTGCACTCAAAGAAATGTATTATACATACTACTGATAACTGCATCTGTTGTGATATAATGATCTTGTCTCTCATTGATCAATTGAAATGTGGATTCTTTGAGAAAAAGAACTACTTTTTAGTCACATGTGTGTATGCTGCCTGGTACCTGGCAGATACTCAATACATCTATGTTGGAATGATGTTTCATAAGGCATCACTGTATCATCGCATCCCCACCACTTACAAGAGTGCCCACTTGGCTTAATAAATACTGGCAGCTCTTGCCTTGCACAGTAATACAAGACCATAAACATGACCATGCAAGCTGAAACCATGCAGAGCGATCTTAATAATCAATAGAAAAATTATAGTTTTTCTATGACCTTTAACATTTTTTGTCAAAAACATTAAAAATCAGTTATATAGGGATAAGAAGATGAACAAAAACATTCATTTAGTACACTGTAATTTAAAACATTAGAAACTTTGAGAATTAAAGTGTTTATTTTAAAAACAACATATCAAGAGCAGTCTGAGTAGTTTGAACAGTGCTACCTTCTTCTCACTGTACAATTTAAAATACCAAATGAGCATCTTTTGTATACCTTGGTGAACTGGCATACTCCTGTCTAAGTGTGGATTAGCTTCCAACATTTTATCCTTTGTGTTTTCATTGTCCTGCAGTATCTCTGAGGAGTTTTCTTTAATACAAAGTTTTCTGCCATCATCCTTTGCTCTGTTATGTTTTCATCCTTTTTGTCACAATCACATTCCTAATTTACAAGAGCAAGCTCCTTTTCACTGAACTCATCCTGCTACATACATAGAGGCTCTAGAACAGTGGCATGGTTTACACTCCTGCAGTCAGCTACTTTTCCTATAACTCTATTTATGAATGGCTCAAATTTCACTTCCAGTGTTAGCACTTTCCATTTCTTTGCCGCACTATGCAGCACTTTTATCTTTGTCCACCAACTCCCTCTCCGAATTATCCATTTTCATAAAATGTTACAAATTTAGGGCTTCCCTGGTGGTGCAGTAGTTGGGAACCTGCCTGCCAATGCAGGGGACACAGGTTTGAGCCCTTGGCCCGGGGAGATCCCACATGCCACGGAGCAACTAAGCCTGTATGCCACAACTACTGAGCCTGCACTCTAGAGCTTGCAAGCCACAACTACTGAAGCCCGTGCACCTAGAGCCCGTGCTCTGCAACAAGAGAAGCCACCGCAACGAGAAGCCCACGCACTGCAACGAAGAGCAGCCCGTTCTCACCGCAACTAGAGAAAGCCCACGCCCAGCAACGACGACCCAACAGAGCCAAAAATAAAAACAAATAAATAAATTTTTTTTTTTTTAAAAAGTTACAAATTTATCTCTGAGAGACGAGGAGGCAACACAGCTACACCTTTTGCTGTCTGTTCATGAACCAAATAATAAGATGTGCTGGTTGTACTTTAATACAATTACTCACTGTTAATGTAACATAATAACATATTTGAACTGTGCTGTTGGGGGGTGGTATTATTTAATTAACCATAATAACTGAAAACTGTGCATACGGGAACCATGCAAAGTGAGAAATATCTTTGTTTAGCAAATAAATAAGTAACTTTAGAATGAATGAACTGGCTCACCACTGGGACAGATTTAAAGAAGAGGAATTGATGCCCTTCCCATCTACACCTTCTAATTTATAACATCACAAAAACAGGGCAACTTCCTCAAGACCCAATTCACACTGAAGTATAACAAATTATATCTGTCTATCACTAGTAACAATTCTATCACTAGTAACAAAGTTACATTCTAACACTGTGCCCTATAAAATAGGGCTAATAATACTTCCTCTTTCACCAGGTGGTTCTGAGAGCCAAAGGAGAAACAGATTTTAAAGAGTACTTTGAACAATTCAACCAGATACTATCCTATCAACTATACATTTAGTAGGCACCAGGCACTACTGTATGAGCTTTTCATAAATCTTTTCATAAGAATTCTCATGACACAAGAGAATTCTCATGGTACAACAGAAGTACCAGGATAGTCTCCACTTCACAGAAGAATGCTGAAGCACAGGGAAGTCATATAATGTGGCCAAGGGCATGCAGAGTAAACTTTGAGGCTATAGTATCTGAACTCAAAAGGTGTAACTCCACAGGTCAAGTTCTTTGAAACTTCTTCGCTGACTTGTCTACTTTCCTCAGAAAGTAGAAGGACACGGTCACTGAAAGGGGTAAAACACTGACTCCTAGAAACTGGGCAAACCTGATTCAGTATGACTCAGAGTAACCAGTTAGTTTTACTTGAACATTTTCAGGTTTTTGACAAAAGGTCAAAGATGGACAATGTCCAGAGAACCAAGGAGCTAAGAAGACCATTCCCAGCCTACAGAAGGAGCCACAAAAGTAGGAGAGGAGGGTCCAAAAATATTCAATTATTTTATGCTAGTAAGTATAAATACCAGGAAAGAACCAACTAAGAAATAAAACTCACTTTTCAAGAATAGGGGAAGGAACTATATTTATCATGACTGTATAAAAAAGGAAGAGTGTTATAAAAACAAGATACAGGGACTTCCCTGGTGGCACAGTGATTGGGAATCCGCCTGCCAATGCAGGGGACACAGGTTTGAGTCCTGGTCTGGGAGGATCCCACATGCCGTGGAGCAACTAAGCCCGTGTGCCACAACTACTGAGCCTGCACTCTAGAGCCTGAGAGCCACAACTACTGAGCCCATGCGCCGCAACTACTGAGGGCCGTGCGCCTGGAGCCCGTGCTCCACAACAAGAGAAGCCAACGCAATGAGAAGCCCACGCACCACAACGAAGAGTAGCGCCCTCTTGCCGCAACTATAGAAAGCCCGCGCACAGCAACAAAGACCCAACTCAGCCAAAAACAAGATACATAGAGCCAACAAAAGTCATCAACATTTTCAGTACCACTGACCCTGAAAGCTAACAACACCACTTGCTGAGGTCTGATTTCACAAGGAGCTCCATATGGTACAGGAACATGGGAGCCTAATAAGGATGCATGATATGAAAGCAATGGGATTGGTTAACTAAAATAAGTAGATTCCTCCCTAAATATAATCAACTCATAAGGACACATTTAGAACATTTGTATCTCATTAGGGGTATTAAGTGAGAAATATTCTCAATACCAAGCAGTCCTAAGGACAGTTTATCTTAGCAAAGAAAGTGGGTTTTCTTTACTAAAAGGGAAAATATACTGCAAGGAATAGCTTAAATATCATAAAAGAATTTTCAGCAAAGTCAGACACCAACGCAAACCTTATAGGCCAAAGAAACACCAACTAAAAACTGAATAACCTTGCGAGAGAATGTATTTTTAGACTCTTTCTCTTATTACCAATCATAACAATCGAAAGCAGAAATAAGTCGCCTAAGCAAAGAGTACCCAGTTTACAAACAACAGAAACAAAATGAACTAACACAAACCAAACTCAAACATGTCTGTCCCATCACACCTTTCACCAAGGTACCACCTGTGGTGAAAACAAGATGGCCCACAAGATGACTTCACTGGCAGCAGTGCACTTGCTTTGCTGAAGGGTCAGTTCTAGTTTCCCACCAAAAAAGAGGTACTTGCCTCTCATGTCTTGAGACAGAAACTACTTTAAATCAAGGGTCCCCAACCCCCGGACCGCTACCGGTCCGTGGCCTGTTAGGAACCGGGCCGCACAGCAGGAGGTGAGCGGCGGGCAAGCGAGTGAAGCTTCATCTGCCGTCACTCCCGTTACCGCCTGAACCATCGTTCACATTATCACTTGAACCATCCCCAGCCCCTCCATCCCACCCCACCCCCCAATCCATGGAAAAACTGACTTCCACGAAACTGGTCCCTGGTGCCAAAAAGGTTGGGGACCACTGCTTTAAATGATATACAGTGTGATTTAAGTTATAGATTACAAGAACTACTTTCCAAATTGAAGGGAAAATACTAGAAGGGGCATGATAAAAGCATAAACATCTTACGAGATAGAAATTAGGTTGGCCTCAGGTGATAAAAAATCCAGTTTATAGGAGCTTAAACAATTAGCTCTCTCACAGAACAAGCAGTCAGAAGTAGAAGCCCTGGGCTAGGTGTCAAGGACGCCAGCTCTGCCTTTTCTGTTGCCGTGCTCATCCCCATGTCTGCTCAGTGCCTCACTAAGCATCACTGAGAAACTCCAATCAGGAATCTGTTTTTCATTCCAGATGGGTAACTTTCACTCCCCTTGTCCAGAGGACTTCCTCTTACAAATCATTGGCCAGAACTTAGTCACATGCCTGCTATCAGACCAATCACTGCTAAGGGGGATGAAATTATCATGACTTGAGATTTTATATTAATCATGAGCTATCCTGGATCCTTGCTAAGATTAAGGGCTTTGCTGTTCCCATTTCCCATGCCGGAAGAAAGAGGTAGAATGGGTTGTAGGGTAGGCATCAAAATTTAATTCAATTATTGTAAAAGATCCATCTGACAACTCTGAAATAGTTCACATGACTGTCTAGAGCTGGGTCCCTGTAAGTTTAGAGAACGCTCCACCGCTACACAAACAGGGGCACCAGAGTGCAATGAACTATTTCACTGGTTTGGTGAGTAAGAGCCACTAAAGCAAAGTAGCTTTTAAAAAGCACAATTTCTCAGCCAACAGCATGAATCAGAAGAAACCGTTTCCGTTATCTTCAATTTTCCGCTTCCCAAAATGATCTAGTTGAGCGATCCTATTCAACCTCACCTCTCTACTCAGGCTCTGCTTAGGGAATGAGGCAGTGGAAAAACACACGTGGTTAGATGTGGCGATCACTCCATTTTTGGTTGTTTAAATATTAGCTGTCCTTGAGACGTCCCTGGCAGTCCAGTAGTTAAGACTTCTCCTTCCAATGCAGGGGATGCAGGTTCGATCCCTGGTCGGGGAGCTAAGATCCCACAAGCCTCCGGGCCAAAAAAACCAAAACATTAAACAGAAGCAATATTGTAACAAATTCAATAAAGGCATTTAAAATGGTCCGCACATCCAAAAAAAAAAGAAATTCAAAAAAAATTTAGCTGTCCTTTTTCATTTAGGCTATCTTCCCCTTCCTAGGAAAGCGGTCAAGGTCTAATTATAGATTACCTGATTAAAAAATTACCCCCATGCAAGGTATCTTCCTAGAGTTACGTTTTTAGTTACAGGCTTATGATGAAGGAAAATTCAACTACTACCTTGAAATACTCAGAATGGGACCCGCTTTGAAGGCGTGAGCCATTCCTTCTATACCTTTACAGACAGCATTCAGCCTAAAATTGGAATCATTAGGCTGACCCCTCTTCAAAGAATGAATGCAAATTTACAAAGTTTTTCTTATTTTTAAGCTCACCTGCATCCTATACTCCTCTCCAAACACATCTCACCTTTTCTATCACTGTGCTACTGGGCTGTCCTTTCCACCTTAACACCTGCTTTGTCAATTAATGCTATCATATCTGTCATTCAAATTCTATCAGTTGAAATTCAAGGTCTATCTCAAATGTCTCCTTTCCTCCATGGCTAAGACTTTGAACCATACTTCACAGGGCCTCTTTCCTGTCCAGCTCCTAACCTCCTGGAGCCTTGCACTCCAAGAAAGATGCAATGCTCTATAAATGTCCCCAGAAGTAAAGAGACCAAAAGAATAAAGGACTACGGCTGAAAACAGGGCCACCTCCTGCATCTTTCCTCAATTTTGTTTTCCTTTAGAGCAGTGCAGGTGGAAAAGAATCAGCAAAAGAAGTAGGAAGGTGCTAGAGAAGATGGTAAGGACTGTACATCTGACGGATTTCTCTATACTCCAGACATGCCTGATCTGTATGCATCACACACAACAGAACAGACACAAACAAATGATGACTGCTAATTCCGGCCTTTTTTTCTCCTTAAACACACTCCAGAAGTCACTGCAATACCGGAAACATTCGGGAGACTGAGCCATCTGATGACAATTACAGGAATCCTGGAAGGGAAAAGAATGCTTGGGGCAGGCCAGACGGCCATGCAATTACAAACCCTACCTCAGCCCCAGAGTCCTCGTCACACCCTCCGCATCACTGCCAGGGGATGGTGGATGGTGAGGCTCTTACTCAGCATTCCCAGGCTGATATGCTCACAAACACTGCTCCAGAGGGCGCATCACAATTTTGGTTTGCTCGGTTTTCTCACCCTTTGAAGCAAGACACTTCAAGACTGTCGTGAGTTTGGCTCCCCAGGATGTTAGACTTACAGAAACCGAGACTTTTACAGTAAAAAGATGATTAAAAAGGCAAACCACCGAAAATGTTAGCATGAAACTAAAACTTTTTTCCAAGTTCCTTTATTCCCCAAACTGATCCTTGTGGAATTTGGGGAAGTCAGGGTAATGGCTGGGAGGAGAAAAGGACTAGTATTTACTGAGCACCTACAAGAGCAAGCCACTTTCAGAATTAAGAAACCTTGCAGAGGAGATGGCATCCCCTATTTAACCAGAACTAAGGCTCCGAGAAGCAACTTGCCCAATCCGGAAACTCTTAAATGAAGACAACGGGGTGGAAACCCAAGCCCACCTGATTCCAGAGTCCACACTCTATCTACTAAGTTACACTGCCTGTGAGACAGCAAGTACATCAAACACAGAGTTAAACTGGTATGACACAGGATGGCATTCAACAATCGCTATCCTACCAAGACACAACTGACAATTTCTTTCTTCTTAAAATAGTTTATACAAGGTATAAGTGAGTTGCAGGTAATTCAAAGAAAGTTTAAAAATTATTTGTAAAAATTAAAAAAACATATTTGTTAGTAATCAACATATTTGTTATTAATCTACCCAGAGAATAGATAACACTATTATTACTCATTTGTGTATTTCCTTCCAGTATTTCTTCTTCATATATATATACCCTTTTATATGCCAAAAGTTGGCGTCATACTATTTATAGCTTTGCAGCCATTTCTTTTCAACTAACATATTGTGAATATACTCCCATATCATAAAAAATTCCTCAAAAGTCTGATCTTTTAAACAATTACGTCAGAATAGATTTCATAACTAAAGTCTTCCAACGTAAAGCCCTGGGCTGACAGGATTAGGAAACTTAAATACTTGAAATATTACGTATTCCATGTAGATGGCTAAGGAAACAAAGAAGTACAGGAGACTGCTGAACAATGAACCATGGTTCCAGGGAATCCCTGCTGTTTCAGGAGGGTGTACTTGGACAGAATCACATTTGACCAATCTTTTTATACACCCATAAATAAATACACATAACCCATAAATACACACAAAATACACAAAATTCAAAATTAGGATTGCAAATTATCATTCAGTTATCTTCTACCAATGCTTTCCGTGGGTGTTTATGGAAGTCAAGTGTCAAACCTTGTGCAATTTCCTTTAAATAGAGCCATAAGTTGAGTACTTGCTTCAGTTTGTTAGCAAAAGGTGGGGTTCCCCAACCTGGCACACACCAAAGAACTGCTTGACAATCTTACACAACATGGTGGTGGTGGTAACGAGAAAAATAATAAAAAGTAAAAATGATAATAACAATGACAGTGGCTTTCATTTGTTAAGTCTTTTTCTGCGTCAGTCACTGTTCCTAACCCTCAGTATAGATTTTTTAAAATTTAATTCTCTCTAAATCCCATAAGGTAGCTACTAGTCTTATCCCCGTAAACTTGAAGTCAGAAAACTTGACTTCCAAGTCCATTCGTGGTGCTAATGAGCTGGAAATGGTTTCATCTCTCTAGTTACACAATTTCTTCACTACATAATAGAAGGGTTGAGGTTGAGAGCATTGTAGAGTAAATATGCTCTCAAGTACTATGGATTTGACAATCACCTGAAAATATACACAAAATATACACATGCCCCTCTGGACCCACGGCAAACACATATCACTCAATAATCATGTCACTAAATGTCCTATGGACAATCATTTCCAACACACTAGAAAGTTATTAACAATCAACAATGTGCTTACCTGGTAAGTGTCACAAAAGTCCAAAAGCTAAAGCTTGCCAATTCTAGAAATCTGAACCCCAAGATAAGCTAAATCTGTCGATATCTAGCTGAAAACTCTTGAGGAACTGGGGTTTCTTGCTACCCCAAAAGCTGGCTGAGCTTAACAGTCATATGTCCCCACCAACAGTTGCCCAGGACAACCAAAGCAAAAGGGGACAACCCAAGTCTGTCAGGGTGGGGCATGAAAATCCATGCCAAGTCCTAGGAAGGGAAGAAGGGCTATCCCACCAAAGAGAAGACTGCCTCCAGAAGGAAAGTGTGGTATAACCATGGCGGAGGGCGGGAAGGATCCAAATCCTGATTTTCAGCTGGCCTTGCTTCTGTGCATTAAGTTATGTTTTAGCTCAGTGAAAGTAATTACCAGCCAGGCTCTGCAATCCATCAATTCACCCTGGGCATTCCTGCTGATTTCTTTGGTCTCTAGGACCCATGAGTCCCTTTTGTTGAAGCAAAGGTTGGTTGTTACTAGTTTCTCTCTTTTAATTCTAAATTTCTGCCAAGTAATTAGGAAAAGAAAATGAATAATTATTTTTGAGTTTTTTAATGGAAGCTATGGGGGTTAAAGTAGGCACAGCCTCTCACAAAAACAAGATTAAAAATCATACATCTTTGACCTCCCCTCTTCCAAAGAGAATGGACAAACGCAATTTGGCTCTAGGCTGTGAAGTCGGGGATTTGATCCAAATCACCTCCACTGAAATTTAGGTAGTTTGCCAAAAGTAGCTTAGTCAATAAATAAAACAAACACGGATTTACAAAATACTTTCTTATAACCCCACAATGATCCTAACGGAAGGTGTTTATTAGTATCTCCATTTTACAGATGAAGATAACCAAGTTCAGAGGTTGAAAATACGAGCCCCAAGATCACACTTAAAAAGTAACAAAGCAGGGCTTCCCTGGTGGCGCGGTGGTTGGGAGTCCGCCTGCCGATGCAGGGGACGCGGGTTCGTGCCCCGGTCCGGGAGGATCCCGCGTGCCGCTGAGCCTGTGCTCCGCAACGGGAGAGGCCGTGACGGTGAGAGGCCTGTGTACCGCAAAAAGTTTTTTAAAATTTAAAAATTTTTAAAAAGTAAAAAAGCACTCTTCTGAGTCCAAACACTAGCATTCCATGTAGTTTTTCCAAGCGACTATAACATGATACAGTTCAAAGAAATTCCTCCAACTCGAAGTAACATTCAAAACTACACTAAGGACTGTATGAATTACAAGGGAATCCTAAGTGCATCCACCCGGCAGGCAGGTACTCATTTTATGCTATTTTATATGGCATTTTCCACTAACCTATACAGACATGATAGAGGAAATTCTGAAATTACCCACACAATTCTCCCCACCACCCCGTAAACCCATTTCCACTGCACAAGTACAGAATGGGTGTTACAAAATAAAAATAGGTCCACAGAACATATACATGGGAGGTAGAAGGAAAAGCAGCACGTGGCAGTAACAGCAACGATGGTGAGCCCTTTCTGCCAGTTAAGCTATAAACCCAACTATTTCCTTTGGTCACCAGCAAACCCCATGAGAAGGTGGTCCGCACCTGTATGTACCACCAATTCAAATGGCAGGTGGCTCTGAAAGCTACACCATCATCAACAGGGCTTTGTTTTTTTTTTATTGTCCAGAACCAAGGTTCCAGGGTCTGCCATTAGAATGGGTAATGGTTTGACTCCTTAGGCATATCAAAATCAACTAAAATGTGTATATATTTTTTCTTTTTTTTCTGATTCTACAAGCAATATACTCTAGCTACAGAAAATCTCAAAAGTGTAGAAAGCATAAAGAAACAAAAATTAGTCACAATCCCAGCACCCAGAGGCAACAACCCATGACATTTCCTTCTAGTTTTTAGGGGTTTTTTTCCTTCTTCCTGACAGCTAAACTATTTGAAATATCCTTTTCTACAGACAAAGAAACTAATTCTTTTGGGGAGGAACAAGAAAGGAAGTAGAGCCTAGGAAAAATTAATCCCATTGTATTTATAAATAAATTCAAATTTCTTGAGTAAAGTCTCAATTGATAGCTATAGCAAAAATACTTAAAATCCTCTGGTAAAGGCGCTTCCCTGGTGGCACAGTGGTTGAGAGTCTGCCTGCCAATGCAGAGGACACGGGTTCGTGCCCCGGTCCGGGAAGATCCCACATGCCGCAGAGCGGCTGTGCCCGTGAGCCATAGCCGCTGAGCCTGCGCATCCAGAGCCTGTGCTCCGCAACGGGAGAGGCCACAACAGTGAGAGGCCCGCATACCGCAAAAAAAAAAAAAAAAAAAAAAAAAAAAAAATCCTCTGGTAAAGCTCAGTAAGGTCACCATCTAACTCCTCCCAGTGTTACACCCAGAAGAAACAATAATTTATAATGAGCACAACCAGAAGAAACAATAATCTCTAATGATCACCAACAAGTTTTCTTGTGAGAATGCTTTGTTTTTCAGAACTTTATTTCCTAAAATCCTGTTTTTGCATTGAAACTATTAACCCTATTATCCGGATGGAGTTCAGAACACCAAGATAAAGCACCCTGGCATGCTGAACATTTTAAGTTGAAGGAGTTTGAGAAAATGGCAGAAGCCGGAAGGACTTCCCCTCGTCCTTCTTCCCTGGATCAGGCCATAAAACCCTCATAATGCCGGGTGCCCTCCCTATACCCAGAGGAAAGGAGCATCTTATCTCCGAACACAAAGGGATGCAGAAAAGAATCCTCACAAACAAGCCTTGCTAGGTTTCCCCCAATTCACTACAATTTCCTTCTCCTCCTTAACCTACCATATCCCTCCACAACTGTGTACTCTTCAAAAACCTAGCATAAAATACTCAGGTCTGTTTCCTTGGGTCTTCATTTTCTTATGGAGGTTCCCATGTCCCGTAAAGCTTATACTAAATACATTTGTATGCTTTTCTCCTGTTTAAAAAAAAAAAAAAAAACCTATACATCTCCAGATATGTCTTTGTCAGTTTAATTTTCAGACCCAGCCAGAGACCCTAAGAGGGTGGAGGAAAACATTCCTCCCCTACAATCCTATCAGTGACAAAAAGGACTTCAGCTCACCCACAGAAGAAACTCTGCAGAGAGGGACAAAGGGTCCTGCTTTTTCTCAAAATCATACTTCTAGAGGATACTAAGGAAATATCATTTAAATATGGGTGTGTAGTGGGGGAGGGTAATGGCTTTTTGGCACATGCATATAAAAGGAGCACAGCTTCTGGCTTCTAATTGGAAATGGATAGCTCACAAGTATTGCCCATCGTGTCTAACAAAGTTGACAGCAATCTGCTTTTCGCGTTGAAAAAAGAGACTTAAATGGAACCAGTGACCTTTGTAATGCTAAGAGCCTTTGGAATATAAATCTATTTTGCAGCAATTTCATTGATCATGTATTTCTAAGGTATCTATTTAAGAGAGGCTCAGATAGGAAAAGTACTTTTGCAGCAGTTACCACTAGGTAAATACGAGTTTTAAATAACCTTGGGTGCAACAGACCTGGAATTTTATTCCCCACAGCCTAGTGGTTGTAAATGCTCTGTGACCCTCTTAAGCACTGCCAACATCAACATCTGGTACCTGGCACAAAGGAAATAGATTCTAAAAGGTTTTTTTAAAAAACCTTTCATTTTCATCATGTGCTTTAAGTATGTTTCGAAGATAGTTCTCTTTCTCCTCTTTCTGACACGGAAAAAAAAGTAAGACGCTTTTCTCTCAGGCAGCTGTATATTGTTTTAGAAGCAGAAGAGGAAAATAATTGCCAAAAATCGAGCTGTGCCTAATGTCTTCTCATCTTCCCCCAAAAGAAGTTAT